>NC_066584.1:296899452-296994452 GCF_024323335.1 Lathyrus oleraceus
AACCTACAGGGTCACACACAAAGGACGGATTGATGAGAGATAGGATAACTAAGGAATACCGTAAGGTACGGTGCCCTTAAGTGAGTTATGGAACATCGTAAGGTACGGTGTACTTGAGTAGAATACGAAATATGGTAAGGTACCATGGGCTTAAGTGATTTTGGGCATATTATAAGATATGGGCCAAAATACACTTAAGTGGGCTTTTAGCTTGAAGCCCACACAAGTGGTTCTATAAATAGAACCCTTGTGCAGAAGCAAAAATTTGCGGTTGCATTATTTTCGTTTTCTTTCTCACTCTCTCTCTCTCACTCAAAGCCTTCATTCGTACCAGCTAGCACTGAGATTGAAGGAACCCGTTCGTGTGGACTGAGTAGAGACGTTGTCATCGTTCAACGTTCGTGATCGCGTAGTGGATCTGCATCAAAAGGGTTTTGATCGACACAAGAGATCTGCACCAAAGGTTTCAACCGTCACAAGAGGTAAATATTCTATCACTGATCATGACCATTCGTAAGGATCTCTAAAGGAGAATTTTAATTTCCGCTGCGCTTTGGGTCGCAATTCTCCTTCAGGATAGGTCCAAAAATATCTCCAAAAAGCCCGACGAACAAAAGCCCGAGAAAAACTGAATTTTTGGGCTTGGGCTGACACGGCTTGTGTCAGCTGACACGGGTGGCCGTGTCAGCCTACTGTTATGGCTGACACGCCCTGGTAGGGGGTGACACAGTTGGGGATGATGCCTGACACGGCCCGTGTCAGCTGACACGGGTGGCCGTGTCAGGCTACTGTTTTCTTCAACATGTCCTCCCTTGCCTGACACAGCTCGTGTCAGCTAACACGGGTGGCCGTGTCAAGCCTCCTGTATCGGGGTTTTCTGCTCCTTTGCTTGTCGGAATCTCGCATTGTCTCGTTCTGAATTCATTGGTTCTTCTACCTGGACCTGTCAGATAATAACACAGCTATCCCACGCATAAAATCACTAAAATAAAAGTAAAACATAACAATGATTAAAATGTCTTAAATTAAATGACGGAAGTAAAACTAACTCGAAATGTACCATAAATGCTTGCACAGTATATCAAAAGCCCATGTTTCGTGTCGGATCAGTAACGAAAACTCAATGCAAATGGTGACTGATCACAACCTCAAACTTAGCTCATTGCTTGTCCCAAGTAATGTCTCAGACACATTGTCACTCCCCAGAATTCTTTATGTTTTCCACCACTGCTGAGATCATTCGCTAACATCTTCCCTTTTCCTTCCACAAGTCCTGCTTTTCTTTGTAAGTCTTCCTTCGCACTTCCACTTCAAAGCACTGTTTCACCTGTCAGCTTATATCACATTCTCACCAATTCTCTCGGGGTAAACCGTTTTCACTTATAATTCATAGTATGCAATATCACTCATCAGTTTGAATAGTCTCTTTTTTCCTATCACCTACACACAACACACACACTTTTGAGGTCTTTTGGGTTGTAACTTGGCTTGGGTTAGGGTATGGATTATTCAAACAAAACGGAAAACAAGTGGCTTTGGTTCAGAGTCGATGTTTACATACTGTGTTTGTTTCTTTTATTTTCTCGGTTTTCTTTTCTTATTTTTTTTCTTCACCGAATGCCCTTTTTCGTGCTTCTCTTTGAATCTTCGAGTTAAAATTTTCTTATTATTTTTTTCTTTCTTTCTCTCGATTCCTCATTTTTTTCTTTTTTCTTCTCGCACTTTCTCGGGCTTTGGGAGCTTTTGGGGTTTTTACCCCAAACTTAGCTTTTCAACATAGTTTGAATGCATTATCATGACTCTGAACAGGGTAAGGAAGTGCTTTTGGCCAAGGGGTAAATTTATGGGGTTTACACAAAAAATGGATACAAGCTCAAATGGGGTTAACGAGGGATATAGTTATCCGGGATGGCTAGAAAGGCTCGGGGTTAATTTCAAACAACGTGCCTCAGTGTGTGTATCATGCAGTGACAGTCCCAGAGAGTCTATGCAAATTTAGAGTGATAAAGACAAACCTGAATGTCGCTCATGATGATCAATGTGTTTGGCTTTTTATGACTCACTCTGTTTGGTTCAGATTTAACAGGATCCACAATACTCATTGGTTTGGTGCGATTTCTTCCTTACTTCGGAATATACATAATACTCATGTCGGTTAAGTTGTATACGTTGCGTCTGATCTTACTTTCAGAAGTGTCAACTTCCTGGGGAGATCCTTCACAACAAGCTATGGTGAGTGGCGTGATCCTTTCATCCACTCTCAATTATGATCATTACTATTTCCAACCTATCAACACAGACTTGACACACTCGCAACATAATGTACCTTCAACAGAAATATCAAATCTAGAATGCACAAAAGTAAAATAACACAATAACAAAATACTAAGAATAAAATACTAACAAAAGACATAAAATCTCCCCCATACTTGAACTCAACATTATCCACAATGTTTGCGAACAAGAGCGAAAGAGGGCACTCACAATACCCTACCGAGGAGGTGGTTGCGGGAAATGCAGCATCAACTGTCGCATCATGCTGCTCATCTCATCCAACATCGCTCCCTGACCGGCTTGCTCGATTCCTTGCCGTTGTTGTTCCGTCCTCAAGTCACCTATTTCGGTTTTTACCCAACTCCATTGGTCAGTGGACCAGGATGATGAACCCGCCTCCTACTGGGTGGGTTCCTGATGTGGTGGTACAAACTGCTCAGGAGGTGCTTGAGGATCTTCTTCTTCTACTTTTATGCCTTCCACTTGTTCATCCATAAATTTCTCACATGCGGTAAAATGGTCAGTTTCGTGGCCTTCATCCGCGTCGGGGTCAGCGCTCACATACATCCAATTAGCACAGTCAGTAATAGCAACTCTGTCCGGATCCGGCAGAGCGATAGTAAACCTCTTATGGATAAGTACGAAATAGTAAGTAGGGGCAACAACAATCATACCTTGTGAAATTAGAGCAGACATGTCAATTTTGGTGTTACCTGCAATTGGCGTGTCTTCGAGTAAAACAACTTGATACCCAAAATGCTCAGCGATTTGGGTGATCATCCCCCCTACGGATATGCCGCCGGAGTTTGCTCGGCCGACTCTGCCCAGATAGTCTACTGCAAAGGCAGCTACATTGATGACTTTGTTTTGAGCCATCGAGTACATAAAGAATAACTCTCTCTGAGTAGCTACCTCTTTGTTATCTCCTCTTCCAAATAGGGTATAGGCTAAACCCTTATGAGCGTACCTGAAACATGGATTCTGGATGCCCGAGACTTTCGCACCTTTGGAGGAATAATCCGTCCTCCTGGTTATGGCAATCCAGAAATCCTTAGGTGAGAACCCGTCTGGGACCGCTCCTGGTCCGTTCAGAGGGAGTCAGAGTATTGCTGCTATCTGTAGCGGGGTATTCGTTACCATTAGAGATATTGACTAAATCCAAGGTAAACCATACAAGTCGAGTCGCTACCGCACTTCTATTTATCCAAAGGAATGGTTAGAAAGCGAACAAAAACCTAAAAGTTTTAACAAAAACTAGTAAAAGAAACAGGGATCTGTGTAAGGGGGTTGGTTATGCAATGGGATGGTGTTAGGCACCCAAAACATCCTAGGTACTCCTAGGGAGCCCTTTTCATACTTGTGAAGGTTGTTGGTTTTTTTGTGAGAATTTGTTTGTGCAAACATGATTGAAGAGATGAGAAGAGAATATACAAATTATTTATATTTTTGTGTTTGGATGGATAAACCCATTTCCTACGTACCATCTTATAAAAAGATTAGGATCAAAACCTCGTAGTTCGGGGTAAAAATCTCAAAATGAGTTGGTGAATTGATTGGTCCAAAAGCCTTAAGGTCTTTTGTTATCAAAGGGAGAAAACTCAACCAAACCACAAGTCCACCATGTGAGGATAGCTTCAACATGCTAGTGAGGGGTTAACCCTATAATAAGCATGGAAGACTCATTGTCCATCACTAAGGATATAGGTGAGTATTACATCTACCACAAGAATAACTCAAACCTAATAGCTAAAGGTCATGGAAAAATTTGATTAAGAAGTGGCCATTAGAACCACAAAAGAAATTTGAATGGGTTATATTTACCAATTAGAAGTATGACAAAAATGGTCAAAGTTGACTTAGAGATTCAATTCAAAATAAGTGCTATGAAAAGAAAGTTTGAAAATCAAAAGCATAAGGCTTAGGTTTCTAATGTTTGAAAACAATGGTTAAATGTTTGCACAAAATTTTGGCTTGGGTTAGAGTGGAGAGAAGAAGAAGAATGGCTAAGTCCTAAGGAAAATAAAAGGGAAGGGATAGAAAAATGAACCACACTAGGAGTTCCTCTCTTGAGACCATATTGATGATCCAAGTAGCTCGCATCCTTTGGAATAAGCAATCACAAGCAAATATTTCAAGCAATTAACACACAGGTCATGCTTCTAGGAATCCTTCAATGGCTTTTGTATCTTTCTCTTTGGATGCTCATGGTAATGGTTCCTCAAAGTGACTCAAAGTGGGAATCCCCTAGCATAAGAAAACACACATCAAAAAGTTCTATAAACAATCAAAGAATGGACAAGAGGAAGTTTAGAATATGGTCCTTTCAAAGTTCTCTTCAATTTTATAGCACTCTAAAGGCCCAATGCCTAGTTGCTCTTTGACTTTTATAGCACTCTAAAGGCCTAATGCCTAGTTGCTCTTCAAATTCCATTTGCTTGGGTAAGGTCCTAAATTCTAAGTCCATATTGTCCAATTCTTGGCATTTAAGTCACAACAAACAGACAAACACAAGCACAAGAGATATATTCACAATTATAAACCCAAGTGGGCAAAAGGCAAATGGCATTAACATAAACATGTGCTCCAATGAGCAAAGGAAAAAGAAAATGAATAATATGTGCAAGAATTGTAAATTGCATAAAAGTAAATTGCATAAAGTAAATTGCATTAAGTAAATGTTAATTGTCAATAGTTAGTGTTAGTAGTTAGTGTGCCATAAGGCAAATTTAGCGCTATGTTAAGCAATCGTAATTGGACTTATGTAGAAGTCACAACTATCTGAGGCCGGTCAATAATAATGTAGGCAACAAACACAAGTTAGGAGTCTTGATTAGTGAACCAAGTCCCAACAACTTGCCATGCCAAAAAGAAGAAGAGAAATGATCTTGTATTGGTTTAAGCCTTTTGCATGATTTAGAAGACAACTTATCCTTAATGCAAAGCCATTCACTTGATCAATTGATCAAGATGAATTAGATTTGAATCAAGGAAGGTTACGTCCTCATAATCAATGCTAACTTATCAACCTTCAACTCATTGATCAAAAAAGAAAAAGAAGAAGAAGAAGAAGAAGAAGAAAGAGATGAATCATGGAGAATGGAAATGACAAAATAAAATGCATTAAATGGAATCAAATGTATCAATCCTCATATGTTGACCAATAACATTGAAAGTCAAGGTCAAACAATCAAAAACAGAAGTGAGATGAAGATTGGAAGTCAAGAAAAGAATGAAATATTTTTGGCATTTTTTAATATTAAAAATAAACTTGAATTAAAATAAATGGAAAGGTCAAACCTCAAAATCACTTCAAATCAACCTTGAAAGGTCCAAGTGATTTATCCTAAGTTCAACAAGGTCAAACAAAGTTTGACAAAAAATTTCAGCATTTTTAAAAGTCAGAAACTATTTTTAATCAATTAAAAATGAATAAAAATAACCTAATTGAACTAAAATCTCAAATAAATCTCAAATCAATTCAAAAATTGATGAGAATATTTTTCATAAATCCATCTCATTCAAATAGGTTAGGAAAATATTTTTGTATTTTTTTGAATATCAAAAACTATTTAAAATGAATTAAAAATAACCAGAAAAGAGAAAATTCACAAAAAATATCAAACGACAAAATAAAAAATATTAAAAATCAGAAATGGAAACTAGAAATTATTTGGGAAATAATGCAATTGGTCCCATAATTTTTGGATTAAAAATGAAGAAGATATTGATTTTTGAAAATAATGGAAATAAAAGAAATAAAATCAAAAATTAAGAAAATAGAAAAAGCGTGAGCCGTCTGATGATGACTCATTAATTGACGTGGATCATCACACGGCCAGGAAGCGCGTGTTCACCATACACGCAGGTCAAACGCATCACACCGTGCCAAATGAAAAGTCATAACAATGAAGGGACAAGATCAAATCTGGAGAATGGATCCAACGACCAGGATTTGAACTGGACTTGATGAAGCCACCGGAGCCACCGTCTTCTCCGGTGAGCTTCCCAGATTCCGGCCAAGTTGCAGAACTTCAAAACTTAACCAAATCAAGCGATCTATACATCAATAGAAAGCTAAGATGATGTAGATCATTCCTATACCATCCATTTTCATTCTAGATCTCTATGATTTGAGAAATTAGAAGTTGAAAATTCTGGTGTTCATCATGAACTCAATAAATTTCGAAAATTAAAAGCATAAACATGATGCCTCCATTAAGAGGACTTCAGCCAACACAAAACCACATCCAATAGGTCAATGAATTAAGAGAATCGAAGCAAATACCAGTTGGAGTTCAAGTTTGAGTTCTGGTGATTTGAGCTTGAAACCTTGCTTGCTTTATCAAAACAGAAGTTCAATGGAGTATGGAGTGAAGGTCTAGAAGCATTAGATCTATGAAAACAACCAGATGAAGTTGAATTCAAGATCTGAATTTTTTTGAAGAAAATGCAATTGCTTCTTTAGTGATGGTTAGGGAACGATTTCAGCAGCATTTCAGGTTGAAAATTGGATCTGAAATGGAGGGAATGAAGCTTCTATTTATAGAGGATTTGGCAAGGGAAGTGTGAAGCAATCCGTGTGCATGAATTTGGATATCACTTGCATGGGCTTGCATGATCATGCACAAGGCCCAAAAGCAATTCCAAATGAACTCTGAGCAATGACCAAAGGGAATTGGACGTGTAATTTGCCTTGCAATAGCTTGTATTTCAAGATTCAATGTGAATTTCACAATTGGTCATAAATGTTCATCTCTTCGAAAGTCACTCATGAAAAATCCAAATATAAGCATATGAGTAATGGTTGGAAAGGTATTTGTATAAGGAACAAATGTTATGTTGGACAAAAACTCATTTGAAGTGTGAAAAATTATGAAATTTGAGTTTAAAGTGTGATGTGCAAAACATGTCAAGGCAAGGTTTCTAAAATTGGCCAACTTTCAAACCCTTCTATTTTAATGATGCAAGCTCCAGAAAGAATTATGGGCACTTGAAGTTGGACTTTTTTGACTTTTAATGCCTTTGGCCAAAAAGGACCTATAATGTCTTGCATTATCACATGTATTTTATTTGAGATTTTGAAATTTTGTCCAACATAACATTTGGAGTAGACATATTAAGCTTTCCAATGAATTTGATCCCACCTCAAAATCATAAACAATGAGTGATTTATGTTCTTGGGAAGTTGACCCAAAATTAGGGTTTCAGTCAAAATGACCTATAATGTATTGGAATGGAAGATGGTCTTAAAAGCTTCAAATCAATTTTTTATGAACATGAAAGTTGTTCATATTGTACTTAAGAACATTTTTGATTTTGTAACCATCTCCATTTGACCAACACATCAAAAGTTAGGTCTCAGTGCATTTCACAATAGTCAGATGAATTGACTGATCAACTTTTCAAGTCCACAACTCATACCTTGATGAATTGATGATTGAGGATACTCAAATGAGTTCAAATATGCATGAAATGATGAGTTAAAGGACTTCCCTTGATTGTATCTGACCATGGGCTGAGGTTGCTTCATGAGCAAGGCATTGTGATGCACAGATGAATTAGGGCTTCTCTGGGGAACAAACCTCAAATCCTTTGACTTGCCTTGATCAAACATGATGAATTGAAACACTAGGGGGGCATACTTGATGGATGAGAGTTTTGGGAACCATTACCATGCTTGCTTCCACCTCCTCCTGACCATGTCTTTGTACCAATGACTTCCTTGAAGCTTTTGGCCTTGTGATTGCTCAAGCTACAACCAAAAGATGTTAGTGACATATTTTTGTGCTTTTGGTTAGTGAATAAAATGAGAAATGCAAGGATATACAATTCAAGCATGCTTGGTGATCTCAAACCACTCACAAAGAGTCCCACCCAAAGGCAAGGGGAACCAAGATGCTTATGATCCTTGAGGCTATGCAAATGCAATGTTATGATGCCATGAGGGGTCTTAGGGACAAAATTAGGGTCTTACAGATGCCCCTATTTAAGGTCATTCTAGCCGGAGAAGGGAAGGTTAAAATCTTCGTCTCGACGAGGTAGAATGGGCTTAAATAATAACAGAGAGACGAATTTTGGTCCCTAAGAGACCTCATGATGCAGATGTATGTATGCAAAAAAGGTAAAACCTTGTAGGGATATGTGTCCACAACGGTAAAGATTAAGAAGAAATTGACGACTCCCATGAATAATTCATTCTTATGGGGCAGAGACTCTACTGGGGAGTAAAGGACTAAAAATGCGTGAGCAGGTCACGACTCAAAGCCGGGGAAAAGGGTCTCCAAAGGGAATAAATCCATTGGAAAGACTCGAGTTGACTCAAAGATGCATGTATTGGGGAATATGCCAATACAGTGAAACTATTCGCAATGGATACTTCGGATAAAAATCTGGACGAAGACAATCTACTAAGGACTCGCTGGGGATACCCAACAGAATCTCCTAGGGAAGCAGGGGAGTGAGGTATTACCGGTCACTGGGTAATAAGCTCAAAGAGACATGTGATCCGAACACCGGTATAAGGGTGAGAGATATCACATACTCAGGAAGAAATGAATATCTAAGACCAGTATAAGGGTGAGAGATATGAAAACTTCAAAACATCTGAGGAAGACCTAAAAAGGTATATTTCAACTCAGGAATTCTGACTCCACAGGGGACAAAAGTCATAATAGGGAGCAGAAGGAGGGAACACCAGGGATGCCGGCTACTGGACATATAATAGGTGACCAACCAACGCGTGAATTGGGGAATATTTCCAAGACACTCATCATCCAAAAGAGGGCTAAAAGCAAACTCGACTAGGATGGATATTTGATTCCGCAAAGGGAATACGAATCTTACTCGACTGGGGAAGAACAAAAGGCTTCAACCAAAGAGTGCATGAGATATATTATCTATTACCGTCAGAAAGTGGATAATATACTCGCATGGAAGATTATCCACAACCGGTTACTAGGTTAATAAAGGATAAATCAACCGAAAAGAAAAGGCATCGGGATACCGAAACTAGGTATATAATGATGACCAATTCAGAAGAGAATCAATCGTTACCAACAACAGGGTAAACAAGAGATAACTTGCTGGGGGATAAATTGCATAATCAGGGCAACTATCCGAGCAAACGAGGGAATATCAACACCGAATATTGGATGAAGATAACCGCCAAGGAGGGGATTACACCTACCGAATACTGGGTAGGAAACCACGGAAGAGTAACCGTCATCGATTATGATGAACCAAAGGCTAACTCTGCAAAGGGAAAGAGAATAGGATTTACAGCTACCGGTATAAGGGTAGAAAACCATAGATTCCGCCGGGGATAATATGAATGATTACTAATTACTGAGCAATTATTCATTTATACCACGGGGAAACAAAGGAAACAGTCAAAAGATGCCAATTTAGGATCGAACCAAAGAGGCAAACTGAATCAAGACTCGTCCTAATGAGAATATAACTCAATAGGGAAACCCATCCCAATATATGTGTTGGGAGGAGACAGAAACAAACATCATCCACGAGGATATATCTCAGTGGGGAATATGGGAGAAAGGATAAACGCTTTCTGCTTATGGGGCTGACTCTATATGGAGAGATCAGACACACACAATCTGCTTGGGGAGATATATATCACCAAATAGCAGGAGACAACAAACAACGATATATGGCAAACAATGCAACATGAATATCTGGATGTTTATAATTATGCATGTATATGCGTGATTTATGTTTGATGAATGCTGCCAAACAGACATATCTGACACAAACAGGTCCAGGAATCAACCACCCAGTACTACATCTCAGGAGAGAAAGCCGGGATCACCGGAGAGTATGCAATCTGCCGGGGATCAGAGACAACAACACCTCTGCAGGGATGAATCATCAGTCTCAGCTGGGGAAAAGAGCTCAGTGTACCGGTAGAATTTGCCATATAAGCAACTCTACTGGGGAATCTATCAGAGGGATAAAGGGATTATGGGGTCCAACTGCCAAAAATCGAATCTTCCAGAGAGGACACCTCTGTTGAGGAGGAAAGATTACCGCTCTGCTGAAGGGAATAGAGGTAAATAACCTCAACAAGCACTCCAACTCGGTGGGATAAACCATAACAACATTCTGGAGAACGAGGATACAGCCATGCCAGGAATATGAACAAATGTCTTACCCTGTTGGAGATCATACCACCCTTGGGAGAGCACTGAGGATTTCTTATGTATCCTTTCATCTTTGTGAATGTTCACTTTGTTTTAAAACAATTTATGAAGAAACTTGTTTGTTTAAAACGATGATATTTTCTCAACTAAAACATGCAAAACATTTGTTGAATAGAAACAAATAAGAGTGCAAATAATTGGATAAAGGCTCAAATTTATTTGATGGAATGGTAGTCTGCAAATGGCAAGACTCCATAGATCTTTACAAATTTTAAATTGGTGATATATATTGGAAAAAGGGCTACATTGAACATAATGACCGATTCTCCACCAATTCTGAATTCGATGTATTCGAAGCTTCGGTTGATGACAAATGAACAAGAATCTTTGACGGATGACAGATGTAGAACAAGGTCTTGTCAGGATGCAGTTACTTGCCGAATCCCTAATTTTTGCCTAGATTGCCCCAGGATGAGGTACTCAATCTAGCGGGATAGATATATATATATATATTTTCATGTCTCTAATTTTTGCCTGGATCGCCCTTTCGGGTTTTCAATCCACCGAGACGCTCATTTTTGCCTAAGCCGCCCTTTCGGGTTTTCGACTTAGCGAGCTATTCTGTTTTTATTTTCTAGGCGAAGTATTTCTTGACTGCATCTGAATTACCAGGACGAGTGAAATCCTCCCCGTCCATAGTTGTAAGTATCAAAGCACTGCCTGAAAAGGCTCTCTTAACAACATATGGACCTTCGTAGTTTGGAGTCCACTTGCCCCTGGAATCGGGCGCGAAAGACAAGACTTTCTTGAGCACAAGGTCACCTTCTCGGAACACACGAGGCTTGACCTTCTTATCAAAACCTTTCTTCATTCTCTGCTGATATAACTGACCATGGCACATGGCAGTCAATCTCTTCTCTTCAATCAGATTCAGTTGGTCATAACGACTTTGAACCCATTCAGCATCAGTCAACTTGGCTTCCATCAAGACTCTCATTGATGGGATCTCCACCTCCACTGGGAGTACAACCTCCATGCCATAAACAAGGGAGAAAGGGGTTGCCCCTGTTGAAGTACGGACAGATGTACGATATCCATGTAAAGCAAATGGAAGCATCTCATGCCAATCTTTATACGTGACAACCATCTTCTGGATAATCTTCTTGATGTTCTTATTAGCAGCTTCAACAACCCCATTCATCTTTGGTCTGTAAGGAGAAGAATTATGATGTGCTATCTTGAACTCACTACACAGCTCTTTCATCATCTTGTTGTTCAAGTTAGATCCATTATCAGTAATGATCTTATCTGGCACACCATAGCGGCATATGAGTTGATTCTTGATAAACTTCACAACCACCTGCCTGGTCACATTTGCATATGATGCCGCTTCAACCCACTTGGTGAAGTAATCAATTGCTACGAGAATAAATCTATGTCCATTGGACGCTTTCGGCTCTATCATGCCAATCATGTCAATTCCCCACATGGAGAAAGACCATGGTGATGAAATCAAGTTCAGAAGTGTTGGAGGAATATGAATCTTATCTGCATAAATCTGACACTTATGGCATTTCTTCACATATTTGCAACAGTCGGACTCCATTGTCAACCAATAGTAGCCTGCTCTCAACATCTTACTAGCCATGGCATGTCCATTGGAATGAGTACCAAATGAACCCTCATGGACCTCAGTCATCAACAGGTCTGCTTCGTGTCTATCCACACATCTGAGCAGAACCATGTGAAAATTCCTCTTATAAAGCACATCGCCATTGAGGTAGAAACTGCCAGATAATCTCCTCAAAGTTTTCCTATCTTTCACAGATGCCCCAGGTGGGTAAATCTGGCCCTGAAGGAAACACTTGATGTCATAATACCATGGCTTATCATCTTTCACTTCTTCAACCACAAATACATGAGTTGGTCTATCCAAGCGCATCACGGTGATATTGGGAACTTCATTCCATAGTTTGACCACAATCATCGAAGCGAGTGTAGCAAGAGCATCTGCCATCCGATTCTCATCTCGAGGAATATGATGGAAGTCAACCTCAGTAAAGAACGTTGCAATCCTCCTTGCATAATCTCAGTAGGGGATGAGACCAGGTTGATTCGTCTCCCACTCACCCTTAATCTGATTAATAACGAGGGCCGAATCACCATAAACATCAAGATGCTTGATCCTAAGATCAATGCATTCCTCCAATCCCATAATACAGGCCTCATACTCAGCCATATTATTCGTGCATTTGAAGGTTAGCCTTGCTGTAAAAGGAATATGTGTGCCCTGAGGAGTAATGATTACTGCCCCAATACCATTCCCATACTGATTTACATCACCATCAAATACCATACTCCATCTGGAACCAGGCTCTGGCCCTTCATCGAGTGTAGGCTCATCACAATCTTTCATTTTCAAATACATAATCTCCTCATCTGGGAAGTCATACTGAACTGACTGATAATCCTCAATCGGCCGATGTGCCAAGTGGTCAGCCAAGACACTTCCTTTAATAGCCTTCTGAGCTCGATACTCAATATCATACTCAGACAACAACATCTGCCAACGGGCAATCCTCCCAGTTAAAGCAGGCTTCTCAAATATATACTTGATTGGATCCATTCTGGATATCAACCAAGTTGTATGATTTATCATATACTGGCGTAAGCGCTTAGCAGCCCAAGCCAAAGCATAGCATGTTTTCTCAAGCATCGAGTATCGAGACTCACAATCAGTGAACTTCTTACTCAAGTAGTAAATATCATACTCTTTCTTCCCTGATTCATCTTGCTGACCAAGGACACAGCCCATTGAATCTTCAAGAACCGTCAGATACATGATCAAAGGTCTCCCTTCCACAGGCGGAGACAGAATCGGAGGCTCAGACAAATATTCTTTAATGTTGTCAAAGGCTTTCTGGCAATCCTTGGTCCAATCATGGGACTGATCTTTCCGGAGGAGCTTGAATATCGGCACACATGTGGCAGTCATGTGGGATATGAATCTGGAAATATAATTCAAGCGACCAAGAAAACCTCGGACTTGCTTCTCAGTTTTGGGCGCAAGCATCTCTTGTATTGCTTTGACCTTTGCAGGATCAACTTCAATACCTTTCTCACTAATGATAAAGCCCAATAACTTGCCAGAACGGACTCCAAATGTACACTTGTTGGGATTCAGACGAAGCTTATACTTCCTCAAACGCTGAAAAAGCTTCAACAGGTGCTCTACATGTTCAACTTCCGTTCTTGACTTAGCAATCATATCATCAACATATACCTCGATCTCCTTGTGCATCATATCATGAAACAAGGTGGTCATAGCTTGTTGATACGTGGCTCCGACGTTCTTCAAACTGAAGGGCATTACTCGATAACAGAATGTTCCCCAGGGTGTGATGAATGTTGTCTTCTCCATATCTTCGGGTTCCATTTTAATCTGATTATATCCGGAAAATCCATCCATAAATGAGAAGACATTGAATTTAGCTGTATTGTCTACCAACATATCAATATGTGGTAAAGGGAAATCATCTTTTGGACTAGCTTTATTCAAGTCTCTATAGTCCACACACATCCGGACTTTTCCATCTTTCTTAGGCATGGGCACAATATTGGCCACCCATTGAGGATATGTAGAAGTCACTAGAAACCCCGCATCAATTTGCTTCTGAACTTCTTCCTTGATCTTCACTGCCATATCAGGATGGGTTCTTCTGAGCTTCTGCTTTACAGGCACGCACTCAGGCTTCAAAGGTAGGAAATATTGCACAATATCAGTATCTAGACCAGGCATGTCTTCATACGACCAAGCAAAGACGTCAACATATTCTCGTAGCAATTCAATCAACCCCTTCTTAATAGATTCTTCCAGGAGTGCCCCAATCTTTACCTCTCGCACATAATCCTCAGACCCCAAGTTGACTGTTTCTAGATTCTCAAGATGCGGCTGAATGATCTTCTCTTCATGCTCAAGCAGACGGGTAATCTCATCAGGAATCTCTTCAACATCATCTTCCTCTTCCTCAAATACAGGGAATTCAAAATTGGGAGATGGCGTTGGGTCATTATGTTCAATGGGTCTAGAGATTAACCTGCATAATGATTTTGGATACGAAAAGCTTTAGAATTCAAACAAGGCAAATCATTATGCAGATGAAAACATTATTTTTATTCTATTTTTTAGGGTTTTATGTGATCACCAATTTCATGCAAAAAGCAAAAAGGGAAAATAATTTGGAAAAACAAACATTTAACATGAATTTATTGAATGAAAATATCATTGTATTTATGTTGCCAACAATGTCGTCACTTCTCCTTTTGGCATGGGAGAAGGGTTTTTAAACAAAGTGATCATTACGTTGACTTGTGGACAACTGTAGGAATATCCACAGCGACCCAATTGTTGCAGATCCCTCCAGGGACAATGAAATTGCCAGAATCCTCTGCATCCTCTTCCAAGACAGCAGCAACTTCCTTATCCTGACCATCATGGATGAAACCTCCACTCTTGAATAATCCTTTCTCGTTGAAAACCCCAGAAGAAAAGCCAATGCCAGCCCAGGACTTGTTGTCTTCCAACTCAATCAGTTTTCCCAAACCAGCAATTACACCACACTCAATGGCCAACTTCGCATCTCTATAGGAAGTAAATGAAGGAGTTCTCTTCTCAACAGGCTCAGCTATAGATAAAGCTTGGAAAGGAGTTCCAACTTCATCCTCAGCATCTATATATGAGAAGGAAGACAAGTGGCTAACCAGGAGAGCCTTTTCTCCCCCTACCACTACCAGTTTCTTGTTCTTCACAAATTTCAGCTTCTGGTGTAGGGTGGATGTCACGGCGCCAGCCTCGTGAATCCATGGTCTGCCTAAGAGACAACTGTACGATGGGTGAATGTCCATAACCTGGAAGGTAATTTGGAAATCACTTGGTCCAATTTTGATTGGGAGATCAACTTCCCCAATCACAGTCTTATGCGATCCATCAAATGCTTTCACAACAACTCCACTCTGCCTCATGGGAGGCCCTTGATATGACAATTTTGAAAGAGTGGTCTTCGGTAATACGTTCAGGGATGACCCAGTGTCCACCAGCACATTGGACATGGCGTCGTCTTTGTAGTTCATGGAGATGTGTAATGCCAAGTTGTGGTCTCTTCCCTCCTCGGGAAGATCGGAGTCACAGAAACTCAAATTGTTACAAGTAGTAATGTTTGCAACAATGCTATCGAATTGCTCTATTGTGACATCATGATCTACATATGCCACATCCAAAACCTTCTGCAGAGCCTCTCTATGTGGTTCTGAATTCAGAAGTAATGATAATACGGATATCTTGGATGGCGTTTGTAGAAGCTGGTCTATAACGTTGTACTCACTCTTCTTGATGAGCTTCAGCATCTCATCACAGTCTTCTTTCACATTGCCACTAGGGCCAACAAAAGTAGGAGTTATCAATGTAGAGGAGGGTTTAACAGCAAGTGCCGGATTCAGAGGATTCACCGCATTCCCAATCGGGCGTTCAACAAAATCAGCATTAGTTTGAAGCTTCGGTGGTGCTGAAAACACACGACCGCTGCGGGTCAAACCACTTACATCAGCGATGTTCACAACGGAGGAGGATGGTAAAGACACCTCTTTCCCATCTTCTACAACAACAACATTGTAACGGAAGGGAATTGCTTTTTCAGATGAGTACGGCACAGGACCGGCAGGCTTGATGATTAGGGAAGGGGAAACCTTCTGCTTGCTACCATCGTACTTGATGATAACAGGTTCGGGCATCCGGAACACTGGGGAAATCACGTTGACCTCAGGTTCATCTTCGTCGACATTTCTGGTTTGAAGGATCTCAATAACTCCTTCATCCAGCATTTCCTGAAGATCTCTACGCACCTTGCGACAACCCAATCGGTTAACAGGGCATATTTGGCATCTATCATGATCGTGCTCATAGTGACTGTACTCGCATAACAAATGGTGCAACTCAACCAGAGACTGTCGAATATGACTAACATATTTGACCTTGTATTTGCCAGGGCAACCCTGGACCATGTTAATAGATTTCCCATGCTCGGGCAATGGGTTCTTCTTCACGTTAGGACCTACGTCCTTGAAACACAGAATGCCACACATCACAAGGTCTTGAACCTTGGTCTTCAAAGGATAGCAATTTTCCACGTCGTGGCTGGGAGCACCAGAATGGTAAACACAATGCAATTCAGGCTTATACCACCACTGGGGGTTAGCAGGTATAGCCGGTGGGTCCCTCAGAGTAATCAGCTTCCTCTCTATCAAAGAGGGATATAATTCTGCATACGTCATTGGAATAGGATCAAAAGTGACCTTCTTCCTCTCGTAACTTGTGGTGGTTTGATTACTGTTGTTGCGAGGCTGGTAGGCCTACTGTTGCGGACGGTGCTGTTGTTGCTGATATTGCTGATGCGATTGCTGATTGTTGCTATGTTGGTGATACTGCTGATTGTCTCTGAAAACAGGTGCTATATGAGCCACCTGGTGCTGGTTACTGGCTGGACGCACAGTCTTCCTCCTCACAGAGGGTCTTCTAGGTTTCACATGGGAGGTCACAGCATGTGCCTCTCCATCTTTCTTCTTTGCAAACGCCCCATGACGCTTGGCAGAAGAGCCTTCCTCTCTGGTCAGACGTCCTTCTCTAACCCCTTCTTCTAAACGCATCCCCATATTCACCATCTCGATGAAGTCAGAAGGAGCGCTAGCAATCATCCGCTCATAATAGAATGAACTCAAGGTCTTCAGAAAGATCTTGGTCATTTCCTTCTCTTCTAGCGGAGGCACGATCTGTGCTGCCACCTCTCGCCACCTCTGGGCATACTCTTTAAACGTTTCCTTATCCTTCTGGGACATGGCCCTCAACTGATCCTTATCGGGAGCCATATCCACGTTATATTTGTATTGCTTAACGAAGGCCTTGCCAATGTCGTTGAAGGATCGGATGTTCGCACTGTCTAAACCCATATACCATCTCAGAGCAGCACCAGACAGACTGTCCTGGAAGTAGTGAATGGGCAACTAGTCGTTATCAGTCTGAGTAGACACCTTCCTGGCATACATGGCCAGGTGGCTGAGAGGACAAGTGTTTCCTTTGTACTTTTCAAAGTCAGGGACCTTGAATTTCACAGGAATCTTCACGTTCAGAACTAAGCAGAGATCGACAACAGACTTGCCGAAGAGATCCTTTCCTCTAAGAGTCTTCAATTCCTTGCGAAGCTCAAGAAATTGATCATTCATAGCGTCCATCTTCTCATAGACATCTGGGCCTTCAGATGGCTCAGAATGATAGATGGTGTCGTCTACCCTAGGTATGGTATGCACGACAGGAGGAGGAACAACAAGGACCGGGCTAGATGCCGGCATAGAAGCAAAAGTTGGAGCAGGACCCTCGGGCATGAAGTTAGGAGGCATCCCCCACGGAAACCCGGTTGGCATGGCTGTTGGAGCAAAGTGTGCACTGGCAGCAGGCACAGTTGAGGATACAACCTCGGAGATAACTGTCCTCTGGGGAGGAGTTGAAGGCGTCGGAGAAGACTGGCTCTGGGCACCAAAAATGATTCCATCAAAGCACTCAGTCTGGCCACTTCCTCCTTGAGTTCACGGTTCTCTTGCTCTAGTTGATCCATCAGTCTTGAAGTGTTGGCTCTAACGTAGTACCAGTGAGTCAGCTTGTCTTCAAAATAAGTGAAGAGCACAGAGTTAGACCACAAGACCAGAGGCCGGAAACAAAACCTGCTTATGCACATGATGCATGCAATGCTTGTGCACATGATTTGTTTTTACATTTCAAAGGAACTTTAGGGTTTTACTTGCAAATTTTGGAATCATTTAACATTTATCGCATATAAAAATATCTCATAAAATAATATCAGGAAAAAGAAGTACAACAATGTTAATCATGTACAAGAGGAAAGGACAATAATCATCCTATGGATCCCTAGAAACAATCATCTAAAGCTCGGGACACAGGAAGATAAGATGCACGAAGCCTCTTCACTTCCTCTTTATAAGCTGCCTCCATATCCGCCTTCTCTTTGGCGAGTCAATCGTACTTCCTCTTCCAAAACTTGGAAGACTGAGGAAGTTGAGAAGTCCATGCGTCATCAGGATCATCAATAACCTGATGCTCAAGGAACTCTATCAAAGCATCCTTCTCCTTAATCTGCTGAAGCAACTCTTCACGTTCACGGATCCAGGCACGTGAACGGTCTTTGTCTCTCAACTCCTCTACTCCTTGATTAGGGAGGGTTGAAGGCCCAACCATAATCATAGGTGTAGGTCTCGGATACTCATAAGGCATGAGATACTCAGACGCTCTCTTCCTTACCCAAGCAGTGTAAGGCTCCAAAGCAATGCAATTCTTAGGACCCAACTCCTTCTTTCCTTTCTTATGAATCTTACGCCAAGCGCGGATCATCCTAGATTTCAAGTTTTGGGGATCTTTACCCTCCTGAAAGAACACACCCTCTAACAAAATGTTATTAGGTTTATCCTTTAGGGGGAACCCAAGCTGACGACGTGCCAAAACAGGGTTGTAGTTAATTCCACCACATGTACCAAGAAGAGTCACATTGGAGAATTCACCACAAGAGTCGATAATCTGCACACCATCATACACACGGTTGTACCAAGAGATATCATCATTAGTGAGAGACATGAGTCTCGTGGACCACCGTAGACATCCCTTGTTCTCCTTGAAAGCGATCGTCTGAGGTAAGTGAGAAATAAACCACTTATACAACAGAGGCAAACAACACACAATAGCGCCACCACCCTTTCCATTCCTCATATGCAAAGAGAAATAGGCATCACCCAACAGATTCGGAACGGGATTAAGAGTAGAAAAGATCCTAATAGCGTTTACATCCACAAACTTGTCGATGTTGGGGAACAATACCAACCCATAGATGAGAAGTACAAATATGGCCTCAAAGGCATCCTCACTCATGGCTTTCCCATACATAGTAGCTTGAGCAATGAGGAACTCAGAAGGGAGACCTTGAATTCCACCTTTGGTAGTCATATGAGCACCAACTAGAGATTCATCTATGTGCAACTGAACGACACGGTTGTTCGAGAAGTAGGAATACTCTCCAAGCCACTGAACGACACCTGATCCAGAATAGGTATCCCCACAAGATAAGCATACTCCTCGAGGGTAGGCAAAAGCTGAAAGTTCGGGAACATAAAGCAACGGTACAAGGGGTCATAAAACTGCATCAATACACTCATCAACCCTTCATCCACCTGAGTAGTCAGAAGAGGAAGAAGCTTCCCAAAACGAGCCTTGAAACCCAAGGGATCTAGTACATAGGATGTCAAATTCCTTAACTCTTTCAGATCTGGTTGTCTGAAACTGTACTTCTTTGTATTCCTTCTTTGTCTTTCCATGTCTGAAAATTTTGCAAATAAACCCCTTAAGTTCCTTGAAAACTTTCTTTATTATTTTGATGATATGGATGCAAATGGGTGCATGAATGCATGAATGCAACAATCACACTCAAGGATCAAGCAAAGCACACCAAGCAAAGGTCATGGGATGGATCATATTATCCTTAATATCAATCATCCATTTTGGTGGATTATGGTTTACACCTTATCAACACCCAAGTTTCCATTGATATTAAGGATACATGGACAAATCAACCATGAATCAAGGGTTTGTTGCAAGTCACGAGCATGGGGCCTTGGTTAAGAACCACCCAAAGGGAATGTACTAGGGTTTAAACCTGCCAAACATGTTCTACAAGAGGTTCCCATAGTCATCATCCCATCTTTTGGATATTATCGGAGAAACGAATACTCGTATTCCAAAAATATTCTCAAGAGAGACTCTTATGAGTGTAGTATCGCGTAACAATCGTATCAAATCTTACACTTGAACGACCTTCACACTACATCCTAAGCATAGGCCAAGATGGGTTTGGTAAACTAAGGTCCTTGGCTTCTAAGGTCTATATTCGAAAGAGTAATGTCTAATCACAACTTACTTGTGTGACATTCTTGATCCCAACATGACCTCCACCAAGTGAATGGACTTGCAAGTCAACTTGCTAAGGAATAACTCCACACAAGTCAACAAGACTACGCCATTCTCCTATCCTAAGTGCACTCGAGTTCGGGTATAGAACTCATCTCACAAAGATCACCAAGCATACAAGGAATTAATATTCAAGCAATTCAATCATTACATACAATACAGTAATCCCAAATTTGCACAAAAATACGTCACCAAACAATACAAAACAACAAAATATGAAAAGTAGGCAAAACCCACTAGGAAAGTTGTTATCTCCCCAACAGAGTCGCCATTTTTCTGTAGCGGGGTATTCGTTACCATTAGAGATATTGACTAAATCCAAGGTAAACCATACAAGTCGAGTCGCCACCGCACTTCTATTTATTCAAAGGAATGGCTAGAAAGCGAACAAAAACCTAAAAGTTTTAACAAAAACTAGTAAAAGAAACAGAGATCTGGGTAAGGGGGTTGGTTATGCAATGGGAAGGTGTTAGGCACCCAAAACATCCTAGGTACTCCTAGGGAGCCCTTTTCATACTTGTGAAGGTTGTTGGTTTTTTTGTGAGAATTTGTTTGCGCAAACATGATTGAAGAGATGAGAAGAGAATATACAAATTATTTACATTTTTGTGTTTGGATGGATAAACCCATTGCCTACGTACCATCTTATAAAAAGATTAGGATCAAAACCTCGTAGTTCGGGGTAAAAATCTCAAAATGAGTTGGTGAATTGATTGGTCCAAAAGCCTTAAGGTCTTTTGTTATCAAAGGGAGAAAACTCAACTAAACCCCAAATCCACCATGTGAGGATAGCTTCAACATGCTAGTGAGGGGTTAACCCTATAATAAGCATGGAAGACTCATTGTCCATCACTAAGGATATAGGTGAGTATTACATCTACCACAAGGATAACTCAAACCTAATAGCTAAAGGTCATGGAAAAATTTGATTAAGAAGTGGCCATTGGAACCACAAAAGAAATTTGAATGGGTTATATTTACCAATTAGAAGTATGTACAAAAATGGTCAAAGTTGACTTAGAGATTCAATTCAAAATAAGTGCTATGAAAAGAAAGTTTGAAAATCAAAAGCATAAGGCTTAGGTTTCTAATGTTTGAAAACAATGGTTAAATGTTTGCACAAAATTTTGGCTTGGGTTAGAGTGGAGAGAAGAAGAAGAATGGCTAAGTCCTAAGGAAAATAAAAGGGAAGGGATAGAAAACTGAACCACACTAGGAGTTCCTCTCTTGAGACCATATTGATGATCCAAGTAGCTCCCATCCTTTTGAATAAGCAATCACAAGCAAATATTTCAAGCAATCAACACACAGGTCATGCTTCTAGGAATCCTTCAATGGCTTTTGTATCTTTCTCTTTGGATGCTCATGGTAATGGTTCCTCAAAGTGACTCAAAGTGGGAATCCCCTAGCACAAGAAAACACACATCAAAAAGTTCTATAAACAATCAAAGACTGGATAAGAGGAAGTTTAGAATATGGTCCTTTCAAAGTTCTCTTCAATTTTATAGCACTCTAAAGGCCCAATGCCTAGTTGCTCTTTGACTTTTATAGCACTCTAAAGGCCCAATGCCTAGTTGCTCTTCAAATTCCATTTGCTTGGGTAAGGTCCTAAATTCTAAGTCCATATTGTCTAATTCTTGGCATTTAAGTCACAACAAACAGACAAACACAAGCACAAGAGATATATTCACAATTATAAACCCAAGTGGGCAAAAGGCAAATGGCATTAACATAAACATGTGCTCCAATGAGCAAAGGAAAAAGCAAATGAATAATATGTGCAAGAATTGTAAATTGCATAAAAGTAAATTGCATAAAGTAAATTGCATTAAGTAAATGTTAATTGTCAATAGTTAGTGTTAGTAGTTAGTGTGCCATAAGGCAAATTTAGCGCTATGTTAAGCAATCGTAATTGGACTTATGTAGAAGTCACAACTATCTGAGGTCGGTCAATAATAATGTAGGCAACAAACACAAGTTAGGAGTCTTGATTAGTGAACCAAGTCCCAACAACTTGCCATGCCAAAAAGAAGAAGAGAAATGATCTTGTATTGGTTTAAGCCTTTTGCATGATTTAGAAGACAACTTATCCTTAATGCAAAGCCATTCACTTGATCAATTGATCAAGATGAATTAGATTTGAATCAAGGAAGGTTAAGTCCTCATAATCAATGCTAACTTATCAACCTTCAACTCATTGATCAAAAAAGAAAAAAAAGAAGAAGAAGAAGAAAGAGATGAATCATGGAGAATGGAAATGACAAAATAAAATGCATTAAATGGAATCAAATGTATCAATCCTCATATGTTGACCAATAACATTGAAAGTCAAGGTCAAACAATCAAAAACAGAAGTGAGATGAAGATTGGAAGTCAAGAAAAGAATAAGATATTTTTGGCATTTTTTAATATTAAAAATAAACTTGAATTAAAATAAATGGAAAGGTCAAACCTCAAAATCACTTCAAATCAACCTTGAAAGGTCCAAGTGATTTATCCTAAGTTCAACAAGGTCAAATAAAGTTTGACAAAAAATTTCAGCATTTTTAAAAGTCAGAAACTATTTTTAATCAATTAAAAATGAATAAAAATAACCTAATTGAACTAAAATCTCAAATAAATCTCAAATCAATTCAAAAATTGATGAGAATATTTTTCATAGATCCATCATCATTCAAATAGGTTAGGAAAATATTTTTGTATTTTTTTGAATATCAAAAACTATTTAAAATGAATTAAAAATAACCAGAAAAGAGAAAATTCACAAAAAATATCAAACGACAAAATAAAAAATATTAAAAATCAGAAATGGAAACTAGAAATTATTTGGGAAATAATGCAATTGGTCCCATAATTTTTGGATTAAAAATGAAGAAGATATTGATTTTTGAAAATAATGGAAATAAAAGAAATAAAATCAGAAATTAAGAAAATAGAAAAAGCGTGAGCCGTCTGATGATGACTCATTAATTGACGTGGATCATCACACGGCCAGGAAGCGCGTGTTCACCATACACGCAGGTCAAACGCATCACACCGTGCCAAATGAAAAGTCATAACAATGAAGGGACAAGATCAAATCTGGAGAATGGATCCAACGGCCAGGATTTGAACTGGACTTGATGAAGCCACCGGAGCCACCGTCTTCTCCGGTGAGCTTCCCAGATTCCGGCCAAGTTGCAGAACTTCAAATCTTAACCAAATCAAGCGATCTATACATCAATATAAAGCTAAGATGATGTAGATCATTCCTATACCATCCATTTTCATTCTAGATCTCTATGATTTGAGAAATTAGAAGTTGAAAATTCTGGTGTTCATCATGAACTCAATGAATTTCGAAAATTAAAAGCATAAACATGATGCCTCCATTAAGAGGACTTCAGCCAACACAAAACCACAGCCAATAGGTCAATGAATTAAGAGAATAGAAGCAAATACCAGTTGGAGTTCAAGTTTGAGTTCTGGTGATTTGAGCTTGAAACCTTGCTTGCTTTATCAAAACATAAGTTCAATGGAGTATGGAGTGAAGGTATAGAAGCATTAGATCTATGAAAACAACCAGATGAAGTTGAATTCAAGATCTGAATTTTTTTGAAGAAAATGCAATTGCTTCTTTAGTGATGGTTAGGGAACGATTTCAGCAGCATTTCAGGTTGAAAATTGGATCTGAAATGGAGGGAATGAAGCTTCTATTTATAGAGGATTTGGCAAGGGAAGTGTGAAGCAATCCGTGTGCATGAATTTGGATATCACTTGCATGGGCTTGCATGATCATGCACAAGGCCCACAAGCAATGCCAAATGAACTCTGAGCAATGACCAAAGGGAATTGGACGTGTAATTTGCCTTGCAATAGCTTGTATTTCAAGATTCAATGTGAATTTCACAATTGGTCACAAATGTTCAGCTCTTCGAAAGTCACTCATGAAAAATCCAAATATAAGCATATGAGTAATGGTTGGAAAGGTATTTGTATAAGGAACAAATGTTATGTTGGACAAAAAATCATTTGAAGTGTGAAAAATTATGAAATTTGAGTTTAAAGTGTGATGTGCAAAACATGTCAAGGCAAGGTTTCTAAAATTGGCCAACTTTCAAGCCCTTCTATTTTGATGATGCAGGCTCCAGATGGAAAAACCTCCAACATCAGAGTTGTAGATCTTTTCAAGAAAATCAAAATGGACATAAATTTTGCATCATTTGGATTTTTTATGAAAGCGTTATGGGCACTTGAAGTTGGACTTTTTTGACTTTTAATGCCTTTGGCCAAAAAGGACCTATAATGTCTTGCATTATCACATGTATTTTATTTGAGATTTTGAAATTTTGTCCAACATAACATTTTAGTTACACATCTTAATATTTCCAATGCATTTGATCCCACCTCAAAATCATAAAAAATGAGTGAGTTATGTTCTTGGGAAGTTGACCCAAAATTAGGGTTTCAGTCAAAATGACCTATAATGTATTGGAATGGAAGACGGTCTTCCAAGCTTCAAATAAATTTTTGATGAACATGAAAGTTGTTCATATTGTCCTTAAGAACATTTTTTCTTTTGGAACCATCTCCATTTGACCAACACATCAAAAGTTAGGTCTCAGTGCATTTCACAATAGTCAAATGAATTGACTGATCAACTTTTCAAGTCCACAACTCATACCTTGATGAATTGATGATTGAGGATACTCAAATGAGTTCAAATATGCATGAAATGATGAGTTAAAGGACTTCCCTTGATTGTATCTGACCATGGGCTGAGGTTGCTTCATGAGCAAGGCATTGTGATGCACAAATGAATTAGGGCTTCTCTGGGGAACAAACCTCAAATCCTTTGACTTGCCTTGATCAAACATGATGAATTGAAACACTAGGGGGGCATACTTGATGGGTGAGAGCTTTGGGAACCATTACCATGCTTTCTTCCACCTCCTCCTAACCATGTCTTTGTACCAATGACTTCCTTGAAGCTTTTGGCCTTGTGATTGCTCAAGCTACAACCAAAAGATGTTAGTGACATATTTTTGTGCTTTTGGTTAGTGAATAAAATGAGAAATGCAAGGATATACAATTCAAGCATGCTTGGTGATCTCAAACCACTCACAAAGAGTCCCACCCAAAGGCAAGGGGAACCAAGATGCTTATGATCCTTGAGGCTATACAAATGCAATGTTATGATGCCATGAGGGGTCTTAGGGACAAAATTAGGGTCTTACACTAACTCCTCAACAGACAACTCAGGATAATTATTAAACAACTGGAACCGCAAAGTGCCAAAATAATACCTGGTCGTGTCTATCCACCGTTTTTCCAGCTGGAATTCTAACGTGCTGAGGAATTCGAGAGTAATGCGCTCGTATGTCAGCGCTTCCAAACTCATGAACTCGAGCATTCCCAAAACATGGAACATCCGATATACCTCCATCTTGAGCCCCAAAGCGTTTAGAGTATGCTCACACATATACCTTGTCGGCGTGAGTTTGTGCTTCCTGTGAATTTGGTATCTCCGTTCTTGTTCCGGATTGTCAAACACGATGTTGTATGGATTTGGATTCTGACTCGGGCGCTTCCGTGACTTCGCCATTTCCGCGAGTTGTTGCTTTCCGGTGAGGATTCTCCGCAGGGGCATTTTGGACCTGTAAAAAAAAGAAATTATTTGAAATTTTGAGTTAGGAAAATCGGAAACCGTGGTTAGGACCGGGACGACGAGTGGAGTAATATTAGTGAAGGGTGTTTTGGCGATAGGTGAGTGGAAATGGGGGTTATGGAAGGTTTTAGGTGGTGAGGTTTATGAGTTTTAATGGAAGTTGAAAGGTTTTGAGAGAAAGATATGAAGAATGATGAGAGAGAATAGTGAGTTGTAAGAAAAAAAATCTGATAATGATAAGATTAATGGGGAAAAGGTATGGTTAATGGTGGATTAAATGGGTGGGTCCCACAAAAATTCAAATTTTCAAAAAAAAAATTCAAAAATTTCGCCTGCGTGACACGGCCGTGTCAGCTGACACGGGTGGCCGTGTCAGGCTACTGGATTCCCATGATTTGAATATTATCTTTAGTGATCCTGACACGGCCGCCCGTGTCAGGTTACTGTTGATAAACAAATTTTATTCACTTTCAGTGCTCCTGAGACGACCCTTGTCAGCTGACACGGGTGGTCGTATCAGGCCACTGTTTTCCATCTTGTTTGTCTATTTTTTCCCTTCTGACACGGGTGGCCGTGTCAGCTGACACGGGTGGCCGTGTCAGGCTGTCATTTTGGCCATTTTTTGGTTTTCTCGCCGGTTCAACTGCTGGTTCCTCTGGCTACGTAGATCGTTCTTTTTCATGACTTAGACATTTGTTGACGTGATGTTCCCTCCTTGTAGAGCTCCTGTATAAACCTACAGACATACAAAACTGATTAGAAATAAAATGCGTGGGTTGCCTCCCACGAAGCGCTTCGTTTAACGTCGCATGGATCGACGGTTCTCCGCCTGCTTAGGTGAGATGGATTTTATCGATTGAACCACCCTCCTGGTCTTGTATGTACGGTTTAGCTCTCTGCCCATTCACCTTGAACGTGCCTCCGTTTGCTGGATTTCTTAGTTCAACGGCTCCATGCGCAAATACTTTCTGTATGTCAAAAAGTCCCGACCATCGTGACCTTAGTTTCCCTGGGAATAACTTCAACCTTGAGTTAAATAACAACACCAGTTGTCCTTCCTGAAGGTCTTTCTTCTGAATGCGCCTGTCATGCCATGTTTTGGTTTGCTCTTTGTATATCTTGGCATTCTCATATGCTCGATTTCTGAATTCTTCGAGCTCTTGTAATTGGAGGATCCGAGATTTACCCGCTTTGGAAAGATCGTAGTTGAGGAATTTGGTAGCCTAGAACGCCCTATGCTCAAGTTCGAGTGGTAGATGACAAGCTTTACCATAGAACAATTGATACGGGGACATACCTATTGGTGTTTTAAACGCTGTTTGGTATGCCCAGAGTGCGTCATCGAGCTTGATTGATCAATCTTTTCGTGAGGCACTGACGGTCTTTTCTAGGATTTGCTTGATATGCCGATTGGATACCTCAACCTGTCCACTAGTCTGGGGGTGGTATGATGTGGCGATTCTATGCTTGACATTGTATTTCCGCAGTAGGTTCTCCATCAACTTATTTAGGAAGTGGATACCTTCGTCACTAATCAGTGCCCTTGGTACCCCAAACCGCGCAAAGATACAATTCTTGAGGAAATTGATTACCACTTTTGCATCATTCGTGGGCAGTGCAACTGCTTCCACCCATTTCGACACATAGTCAACCACAACCAGAATGTAATGCTTTCCAAAGGATGGTGGGTAGGGTCCCATAAAATCTATCCCCCACACATCGAACAATTCAACCTCTAACATGGCATTCTGAGGCATCTGATTTCTTTTGGATATGTTGCCTGTTCTTTGACATTTGTCGCACTCTTTTACCACTACTTGTGCATGTTTGAACAATGTAGGCTAGTACAATCTCGACTGGAGGACTTTTGCTGCGGTTTTGTCTCCGCTAAAATGTCCTGCATATTCTGAGTTATGACAGGCTTTTAAGATGTCCCTCTGCTCTTCCTCTGGAACACATCTCTTGACCAAGCCATCTAATCCTTTTTGGTAAAGGAATGGATCGTCCCACACATAAAACCTGCAATCATGCAAAAACTTTTTTCTTCTGTTAGGGTCAAAGTCATCAGGTATTAGTCCATCTACCACAAAGTTCGCGTAATCGGCGAACCATGGGATATGTGTAACGACTACAATACGTTCGTCTGTGAACTGATCCCTGATGGGATGCGTTTCTTCTATTTCTTGAATCGGAGTCATCCGAGACAAGTGATCAACAACAGTGTTTCACTGCCCTTTTTGTCTCTGATTTCAAGGTCGAATTCTTGTAGTAGTATGATTCAACGCAGGAGCCTTGGCTTTGATTCCTGTTTGGCAAAAAGGTATTTTAAAGCAACATGGTCAGTATACACAATTACCTTTGATCCCAGCAGATAGGATCTGAACTTGTCAAACGCGTATGCCACCGCTAGGAGCTGTTTTTATGTGGTTGCATAGTTCATTTGAGCAGGGTTCAGTACGTGGCTTGCATAATAGATCACATGCAAGAGTTTCTCCTTGCGTTTCCCTAGTACTACCCCCACTGCGTTATCACTCGCATCACATATTATCTCAAAAGGAAGAGACCAATCGGGGGCAATAACTATGGGGGCTGACACCAACTCCTTCTTCAAGGCCTCGAAGGCTTGTCTACACTCCTTGTCAAATAAGAACGGGGTATCTTTTACCAGCAGACTGGTCAGTGGTTTGGCAATCTTGGAGAAATCTTTTATGAACCTGCGGCAGAAACCTGCATGTCTTAAAGAAGCTTCGGATGCCTTTTTCATTTACCGGTGGTGGTAAATTTGCTATTACCTCCATTTTTGCTATGTCCACTTCGATACCTTTGCTGGAGATCTTGTGTCCCAAGACTATTCCTTCCCGTACCATGAAGTGCCATTTTTCCCAATTCAGGATCAAATTTGTTTGCTTGCATCTTTCTAACACAAGTGACAAGTTAGTCAAACAATTATCAAATGAAGAACCGAATACTGAAAAGTCATCCATAAATACTTCCATATGCTTTTCGAGCATGTCAGCAGAGATTGAAGTCATACACCTTTGAAAGGTGGCTGGTGCATTGCACAATCCAAATGGAATTCTTCTATAAGCAAAAATACCATAGGGGCATGTGAATGCAGTCTTCTCTTGGTCTTCACGGGCAACCGAAATCTGGTTGTACCCCGAGTAACCGTCTAGGAAACAATAGTAATCGTGTTCGGCTAACCTTTCCAGCATTTGATCAATGAATGGTAACGGGAAGTGATCCTTCCTTGTTGCCACGTTTAGTCTTCTGTAATCGATGCACACTCTCCAACCTGTAACAGTTCGGGTTGGAATCAACTCATTCTTTTCATTTTTTATTACCGTCGTGCCCCCTTTTTTGGTACCACGTGGACTAGACTTACCC
Source organism: Lathyrus oleraceus (assembly GCF_024323335.1). Taxonomy (NCBI): domain Eukaryota; kingdom Viridiplantae; phylum Streptophyta; class Magnoliopsida; order Fabales; family Fabaceae; genus Lathyrus; species Lathyrus oleraceus. The sequence goes on from NC_066584.1 coordinate 296,928,992, forward strand.
AAGAGCTATCGGAGATAGGGTAGATTAGGCCCGCATCCAAGAGTTTTACAACTTCTTTGCATACCATTTCTTTCATGGCTGGATTAAGTCTTCGTTGTGGTTGCACTACCGGTTTGTGATCATCTTCCATTAAGATCTTGTGCATGCAAACAGTCGGGCTTATACCTTTCAAGTCCTTAATTGCCCATCCGATTGCACCCTTATATTTTTTTAGCACTTGAATAAGTTCTGCCTCTTGGACACTTTGTAGACTAGCATTGATGATAGCTGGGTATTTTTTTTAGTGTCTAGAAATACATACTTCAGATTTGTTGGTAACTGCTTCAGATTCACCCCTGTTTTTGGTTCTTTAGTGACATTTAATGGTGGTGGTCTTAGATCTTCCCAACGGTGTGGTCTAGATCTAACCCATTCAGGTTATTTTTCCATCATAGCAAGCACCTCAGACTCTCCTTCATCTTCATTACTTTAAAAAATGGATAAGCTTAAGACCCGGTTTAGTGGTGACTGGGGTCTATGTTATTCATTTTCTTGAGAAATTACTTGGTCGATTATCTCTATAGTGTTGCTTGTGCCGATATCATCTTTGTATTGCATTATATTTCTCACATCTATTTTTAACTCTTCATCATAGACCTTGAGGGTCATAGTTCCTTCCTCAATATCTATCATACACCGTCCTGTTTCCAAGAAAGGTCTTCCCAATATGAGAGGAATCTCCTCATCTTCCGGCATTTCCAGAATGACGAAGTCAACTGGGAAGACAAACTTGTCAATTTTTACAAGAACATCTTCCACAATACCATAGGGTCGCCTCACAGAGTGATCCGCAAACTGAAGTGTCATTCGAGTATCTTGAACAGAGCCGATACCTAATTTCTTATAGATGGATAGTGGCATCAAGCTTACACTTGCTCCTAAGTCAATCAGAGCCTTCTTGAATTTTCTATCACCAATAGTGCATGGAATAGTAACCGATCCCTTGTCTTTGTTTTTTACTGGGATTTTCATGCCTTGGAGAATGACACTGCATGTTTCAGTTAGGATGATCGATTTTGTATTAGTGGAGCGCTTCTTGGAAATTATGTCTTTCATGAACTTGGCATAAATTGGCATTTGTTCCAATGCTTCAGAAAAAGGGATATTGATTTCGAGTTTTTTGAACATTTCCAGGAACTTCTCAAAATTCTTTTCATGTTGATTTTTCTTTTTCTGTCTTGGAGGGTAAGGGAGTTTGATCACTGGTTTAGGAACCTTCTCTTTCTCCTTGGCAGGAGGTGGTATTGCTTCTTCATCTTGGTTTTTTGTTTCCTTGATTTCTAAATCCACCTCTATCAATCCATCTTTTTCTATATCATTTTCCTCTATTGACTTTCCACTTCGGGTTATGACACCGTTAACAGTGTTATGTTCCCGCAGATTTGTCACCGTACCACTGGGTAGGGTACCCGAGGCTTGAGAGTTTGAAGCTAACTGTTGTGCTATCTGTCCCATTTGTACTTCAAGATTTTTAATGGAGGTCGTGGTGTTTTTCTGATTAGTCCTTGTTTCTTCTTGAAACTGTATGTCGTGGGCTGCTAACTTTTCAATGGCAATTTCCCATTCAGCCTTTTTAGGTACCCGGTGTTGTTGCTGTTGTTGATACTGAGTCTGATATTGCCCTATACCTTGTTGCGGAGCATTCCCTCTCTGATCTTTCCAGGAGAAGTTTGGATGACTCTTCCAACCTGGGTTGTAAGTGTTAGAATATGGATTATTCTGCTTCAAGAATTTGATTTCTTCAATTTGTTGGGGGTAGCAAAGCAATAGACCGTGTGATGAGGTCCATTACAGATTTCACAAGTGCTAGCCTGAGCTGGTTGAACCTGCGCTATCTATTGAGTACCTATATTCATAGCTTTCAGCTTTTTGTCTACTTCGGCAGCAACTGTGTCTTCCAGACGGATTTTATTTATCTCTAATTTTAGATCAATCACCCCATCTGGCTGACTAGTACACCTGTCGTATAACTCTAGATGCTCATTGGCAGCTATTGCTTCAATAATCCTCTTGATACCAGTGGCTGTTAAGAAATTGGTTGAGCCACCAGCTGCTGTATCAATCAATTATTTTGTTTTTATTTTCAGCCCATTAACGAACATCTGCATTTGTTCGGTCTGATCCATATTATGAGTTGGACACGCTACTAAGATCCTTTTGAATCTTTTGTAAGTGTCTCCTAATGATTCACCATCCTTCTGTTTGAAATTAAGAATTTCATACCTTTTTCTCAAGAATACTGATGCTGGAAAGTACTCATTTAAGAATGCAGTTTCCATCTCCTCCCAGGATGTGATACTGTCGGCAGGAAGAGAATAGAACCATTCTTCCGCGTCTTCAGCTAAAGTGAACGGGAACATTCTTAATTTTTTTGCTTCATCAGTATGACCATCAATTTTCAGGGTGGTGCTCATGGTCAGGAATCTTTGCAGGTGTTTGTTGGCATCTTCATTAACCTTTTTGGTGAAAGGTTTTCTTTCCAATTGATTGAGCGTGCTAGGATATAGTTGAAAATTTGTCACATTCACCGGTTGGTTGACAATGGTTAGTCGACCACCCGGTGCATTTGCACCTCCATAGTCACCCAGGAGTCTTTCCGGAGGTGAAGAAGGTGGAATTTGAGGAACTTCACCCATTAGTTCCTTGACTTCTGAGTGATTAGAGGTACTTTCTTCTGTAGAATTCACTCTTTGTTCTCTGCGTCTTCGGCGAAGGGTTCTCTCGATCTCAGTGTTAAAAACAAAATTCAGTTGAGGGTTCTCCTCGCATACACAAATTAGTAAATTATAAATGACAGAAAAATAATTTTAATGCAGATCAACAAAATTTTAATTGAAATTAAAATTAAACTCTATATTTTGGCTGTCCCCGGCAACGGCGCCAAAAACTTGATCGGGAAAATAGCAAGTGTACAATTTTTCCTTTTATAGTAATAATGGGGAAATTCCCCGAATGTTGATCTCAAGGACTGTAAGTTAATATGGAGTTTAAATTATCATTCAATTAAACAAGAAGTATTAATTTGGTTTTTAGGTGTAAAAAATGTAATAATAAAAGTAAAGATAAAGAAGGATGAAAATAAGGGTTTATAGAGAAAAAGGAACAATGCCAGGGAAGGTGTATGATTTATCTCTGTAACAACTCTGAGTCACTATTGCATCAACAAATATCAATTACTACCAATTCTTAAGGGTATTTTCTCCCAAGTCCTTGGTGAGAAAACCTTTAATCAATCTACCCTATCCATGTCCATAGCCAATTAGGGTGAAGTTAAGTTGTATAATATCAAGAATACTCTGGTTTATACAGGGTATCCCTAGTCCTAGATGATATCTACTGTAGAGTAACGTTATGAAAACCTTATCAATGGCGGCCCAGCCTAATTGATAACCACAAAACAATCTCGATAGGTCCGAAAGAGAAAGCAATAAACACATCAAAAGGTTACCGTAAAAACAATATTATAAATGCATATGTAAACTCAAATTCGTTACAATTCTAAATCAGGGACACCCCCTAGCATTGGGGGGTTTAGCTACTCATATTGTTTAAAACAAATTCAAGATGAAAATTACACATTACAAGTAATTTGTATGACTTTGATCTTCAATCGCTCCCGCTCATGAATATCTTCAGCTCTCCGAATGCCTTGATCTCTGTAATCCTTGATTGCTTCACAATACTGTGTTTTGCCATATTCCAAGATGATTTTTCCTTTGGCAGAAAACCTTCTTCTATAGTGAAAATTCCAAGCAGCAGTTGGACAGGTCCAAAAATATCTTCAAAAAGCCCGACGAACAAAAGCCCGAGAAAACCTGAATTTTTGGGCTTGGGCTGACACGGCCCGTGTCAGCTGCACGGGTGGCCGTGTCAGCCTACTGTTATGGCTGACACTCCCCTGGAAGGGGGTGACACGGTTGGGGATGATGCCTGACACGGGTGGCCGTGTCAGGCTACTGTTTTCTTCAACATGTCCTCCCTTGTCTGACACGGCCCGTGTCAGCTGACACTGGTGGCCGTGTCAGGCCTCCTGTATCGGGGTTTTCTGCTCCTCTGGTTGCCGGAATCTCGCATTGTCGCGTTCTGAATTCCCTGGTTCTTCTACCTGGACCAGTCGAACAATAACACAGCTATCCCACACATAAAATCACTAAAATAAAAGTAAAACATAACAATGATTAAAATGACTTAAATAAAATAATAGAAGTAAAACTAACTCAAAATGTACCATAAATGCTTGCACAGTATGTCAAAAGCCCCTGTTTCGTGTCGGATTAGTAACGAAAACTCAATGCAAATGGTGATTGATCATTATGCCTGTTTATTTTTCAAAGGTATATGATTTAATTTGTGTATGATATATGTTATGAGTGTTCAAAAATTTCAAGTGATAACCAATGTGTGTTTCATTTAAAATGATTGTAGTGACCTTATCTAAATATCTTCACATGTATGTTATACCGTCTCTATCTTATGCTTGCTTGGAAGATTTCAAGTTTATGTCGATGATATTATTTTTGGATCCACTGACATGCAACTTCTAGATGAGTTTTCTAAGCTTATGTAGGGAGAGTTTGAAATGAGCCTCATGGGAGAGTTAAATTACTTCCTAGTGCTTCAAATCAAACAACTTAATAAAGGCACATTTGATTGTCAAACCAAGTATTTAAAGGACTTACTAAAGAGATTTGGCATGGTTGATGCAAAGTCAATTGGCACTCTGATGGCTACAAACGGTAACTTGGAAAGAAACTAAAATGGTAAGGATGTGGAAGTAAAGAAATATAGAGATATGATCAGTTGTCTTCTATATCTCACTGCATCTAGGCCAGATATCATGTTTAGTGTCTGTATGTGTGCATAATATCAATCGGCTCCTTAGGAATCTCATCTCAAAGACGTCAAACGTATATTTAGGTATCTTTGTGGTACTTCAAATTATGGGCTCTGGTATTCCAAAGGAAGTGATTGCGGCTTAGTTGGTTACCTTGATTCCGATTTTCTCGGTTGCAAATCGTATAGGAAAAGCACTAGTGGAACTTGTCACATATTTTCAAATTCATTAGTTAGTTGGAATAACAAGAAACACGTTTCGATTGCATTGTCAATTGCCGAGGCGAAATATGTAGCAGTTGGTAGTTGTTGTGCTCAAACTTTGTGGCTTAAACAACAATTACTTGATTTTGATATAAAACTAAGTCGTATTCCAATTATATGAAACAACACTAGTGCCATTAACCTAACTAAGAACCCGATGCTACATTCTCGTACTAAGCATATTCAGATTCGTCATCATTTCCTACACGATCATATTGAGAAATGCGACATCGTTTTTGAGAATGTCGATAGTAAAAATCAAATGACCGATATCTTTACAAAACCACTTGTGACCGAACCCTTCTTTAAAATTTGACAAGAATTAGGGATTCTTGACATCTCAACACTTGCCTAAATGTTATGTTAATTCACTTTGAATATACCTTGTTCGTCTAACCTTCCTTGAAAAGAATACTTCATAGGAGTGCATTCCTCATCGTTTCATAAGAAAGATAGTATAGTTTCATTTTTTGTTTTAGTGTAAGCTTTTCCTTTTGCATGTTGTTTATGGTCCATATAATTGATGTTCTTGACGTATAAGATAGTTTATGTCTGTTCACTTCCAACAATGTCCAATTGATGTATGTCAATTTATATGATTATAGTGACCTTATGCTATCTTATTTTTCCTTGAAATATAGTGATTGGTGCATCAGTTTGTTATCTATTTATCTCATGAATTATAATTAAACATGTTACATTGTTTGTAATACTCTTGATTATGTGTCATTGTTATGTTTTCATCCATGTTTTGGTTTGTGTCATGGTACTTCGTTTATCGTCTTGCTTGAGCACATCCGTGTGCAGCATTTTAGGAGCACCAAAGGCATATGTCAAATAATCATGTCGCTTTTGTAGCATATCAAGTATTTTATGTTCACTTTGTATCCTTCATTTTTCATGCTTGTGTTTTGTTTATTTTAAAGCACTTGATATATCAATTATATTCTATTCTTGCTTTATTTGCTTTTATTTATGTTAGGCATTCTCATTCAATATGAAAATCACTCTCTGTGACTGCTATCATATTGTTTCTCTTATCTTTGCATTTCGCCTCTGTGTATTTATATTCGCTTATGCGTTTACTTATGAAGATTTGTTTCGTTTCTTTTTGATATTGTCAAAGAGGGAGAAGCAAGATGAAGTTTGGGAATCCATATATTCAGGGGGAGATGATATTTCTTACTTACATGTCGTCTCAAGTTTTTCCATCATAAAAAAGGGGGAGTATGTGAGTGCATCTTCCGATAAGTTCCACGAAGAGTGTTTTGTATGATGTCAAAACTAGGATTCTTTAGCGTTTATATACGTATAACGATATCCTCATATTCTCTATGTGAATTTTATCATTAGAAAGCATACAAGTCTTTGGAAACATATTTGAAAAGGTCTCATGCATTAAACATGCATGAAAAATCAAGTTTCATGAAAAATTCAAGGTCAGGTCGACACATTCCAAGACAGGTCGACCTATAGTGAAAGTTTTCAAGCTATAGGTCGACACATCCGTGTCATAGGTCGGCACTTACGCTTCAGCACTAAAGCCTACATCTACTGCTTTATGCGTAAAATAGATAGACCGACATATAAGAGGCACATGACCTTGACTGACCAACACATTTCTTTGAACAGGTCGACACATGCTCGTATAGGTCGACACATGACTTAAACAAGCTGACTTACACGATTGATTTTTGCATATTTTCATTGTTTTTTCAAAGTGTCTTGTATTCCTTATGTGTTCCACTTTGTTGTACCCCAAAACTTGCCCTCCCCTTTTCTTCACATCTCCATCTAACCATTTGACTAGAGTTCAATTGCATACATTATTAACTCATGCATAAGCACCATTAATTACCATGGATTTCAAGTGTTTTACTTGCAGGGCTTTGGTTTGTTCGCACAATAACTGGAAATGCTTGGTTTGGACTTTCCCCAAAACACCGAAGCCTCCAAAACCCTAATCTCAGTTGATGTATCGCACTCAGCATCTGGTACTTAGTCCATCCATTTTGTCCCGTTTGGTGCTCGAGTCTTTTGGTCATGATCTGAGTCCTTGATCTCATAACTTCCATCACTTTCATTCATTCACTCGATCATTGTCATGCCATTATGCTTGGTCCATAGATTCCCGTCTCTCGCGTCTATGCGTCTATTATAGATCTTGAGTTTGGGCTCATGGTCGTGTGAAGTCATTTTCATTCAATTGGTTAATTTCATTATGTTGTATCCTTAAAACATTCATTATATACAAAAAAGGTGCAAAAAAGGTACTGCATTGGGAAAAAAACTCATTTTTGGAGGTTTTTAGCCCTGTGAATCGACTCATGACTCGGCGTAAAACCCCTGGGTCCAAACAGGTCGACCCACCGGTCGACTAAATTCTGGGAAACCTGAGTGAGTCTACTCAATACTTTTTGCGTCGACTCATGCTCCTTCTTTCTTTGAACCATGTTTCCTCGGGTCGAAACAGGTCGACTCAATTCTGGGAATTCCTGATTGAGTCGACTCACCCGTCCCTTACGTCATCTTATTTCCAACTTTCCTTTCAATCATTTTGTCGTGGGTCCGGACAGGTTGACTCCCAAGTCGAATCAACCCTGGGAAGATCACTGTTTGAGTCGACTGATTCCCTGTTTGACTCGACTCATAGCTTGTTTTGCATGATTTTTGCACTACTAATGTGAGAAGGGAACTTTTGGGTTGAAGCATGATCCTTCATCATTGAAGCTTGCAATCCAAGACCAATGTACACCTGCATGAACACCAGGAAAGCCGTGAGCACTCGACGACACTCCAAGGTTCGGTATTTCATCAAGCTTTAACCTCATGCGTTGTGAATATAGTGATTCTGCAGCAAACCAAGTGTAGCAAATTCACAAACACTTCAACTTGCACAATCATAACCAAGACCAAAATCACATAACACAACCACTGTTAACCTACAGTTGCAAGTCATGATAGTTATATCTTGTGCCTTAGCCAACATCAAAGCTAATTTCATTCAAATTTCCACCTGCAATAGCCAGTCATAAACCATAATCTCCACTAAATTAACCAATTAACTAACCTCCAACTCAGTGAGTTAACTACCTAAACTCATTGAGTTCATCCCAACTAACTCCAGACCTCTTTTAACTAACTCCAAGCCTAACTCCAAACCTCATTGATCCCAAGCTTAATCTCTATAAATTCTCATCTTCATCATCATTCAACACTAGCTACACTTTTGCATTCATCACCTTCAATTCTCTACAATCTCTCTTTGAACCCTCTCCCTCTCACACTCAAAGCTCAATTTCCTCAAAACTCCATTCAAGCTTCACATTGAAGCTTCAAGAAGAGTGAGCTTAACCTTATCATACTATAGTATTCTTGAAGAAGAAGATTCAGAAAACAAGCAAGTCAGAGGAAGATAAAGGCAATACTTCACCTTCTTGTACAAGTGATTTTATGTCATCATCTTCTCCGATAAACACTTGCCGGAGCAATTCTCAGCTTCAGAGGTAGGTGCTTTTTTCATTGCATTTTTTTGGTTGTTATGTTGTTATGTTGAACATTACACCATGATATTACAAACCCCTATCGTGAGGAGCTCCGAATCTTGTTCATGGAGGAGTATTGTAGATATGAGTTTTTAGGGGTTCTTGAGGATTTGGTCTCATTATTGGATTTAGGACACGAATTAGAGAATTTGGAGAGTGGATCCTTGTTCGGGAGGTGGAGACGAAGATTGAGGTGTCTCCACTTTTCATTTTCGGTAGCCACCACTCCCGGAAGCAATTCCCTGGTCCACGGTGGAGCTCCGGCGCCGGCAATCTGAGCTATCATGGAAAAGGCACGCAAGACATTCAATTTTTTTTTGGTTTTTTCCAACATAGCTCCCAATCTTTGGGCTTATTTTCTGATTGGGCTTGTCACATTCTAAGCCCAATAAAGTACTGTCTCACTCCATTTTTTCTGCTGCACCCCCTGGCTGAAAAGAAATTGCTCTGCAGAGGGCTTTGGCAACTGAAGCCCACACTTTTGGATCCTGTTTTGCTCCCTTTTTTTCTGCACATCCAAATCAGGCCTACACACCCTCTATTTTGCAAAGGCTCACTATTTTATTTGTTTTTTTGTTTGTTATTTGTTTTGTTAATTAGATAATTTTTTAATTGCTAGAATTTAGGTTAATTAGATCAATTAGGAGTTCAACTAGAATTTTCATAATTAGGATTATAGATTTAATAATCATTAAAATTGTCAAAAGACCATTTTACCCTTTAGGGATAATTTTGGACATTTTCCCTCATATAATCATATGCTCCTTTAGGAATAGAATTTAACTTAGAATCTTAACCATAACATCTTCCCTTAGGAATTTAACACGGACTTTTAATCGAATTTCTGACTAACCATGGCATGTACCCTTAGGATTAGCTTGTAATTAATTTTAACCATTAGATTAAGGGCTAACCTAATTTTCAAACCAAAATAAACCCATGATTAAATTGACCAAAAGAAATTTTGATCAATTAAATCTTTTGAACTTGTATAATCCCACTGTCCAAATTGAGTGACCAAAAGACCCTTGGTCACTTAATAAGACTTCTATTCTAAGCTGTGGAGCTCGAAGCCTCAAGTCAAGATCTTCAATCAAGGCATCTTCAGTCACACTAAGCAGCGGATTATACAAGACAAATCAAAGGTTAACACTTGGTAAACATGATTCAAGTTGTACGAAATGAGCCTTAAGTAGTAAGGAATGATGAGATGGAGTCTCTCCTATCCTTGTCTAGAGCGACTTTGCGTATGGGGCGTATGCCCCAAATATTCAAAGTGTTCTCCCTTATTCATAGACCTAGTGCAATACAAATCGATTAAACTACAAAGTCTTCTTCATACAAAGACAACATCAACACAAGGATCAACAACGAAGATTCTTCGCCAACAACTTGTCAGTCAAGAGAAGCATCATGCACTTCAAGTCTTAAGTAATAGGGAATGACGAGACGGAGTATCTCCTATCCTCGTCTAGGGTGACTTTGCGTATGCAGCGTATGCCCCAAATATTTAAAGTGTTCTCCTTTTTTCATAGACTCTCATGTGATTCTTATCAATCGACTGTCAAGTCTCTCAATTCATCTCTCCATTCTACTCAATCATTCGATCACATTCTTTTGCCTCAGATCACCTCGCTTTCATCCCTAGTGGGTTGAACTACAAAAGCTCTGATTTCCTCATTGCACAATGAGGGTACGTAGGCAGAAGAATTCAGATTCTTCGCGAGCTATCTTATTTATCAATCTACCTTATATATCGCTACCCAATCAATCATTCTTCATTCATTCAATCAATACCATCTTTTTGAGAATAATCATATTTCTCCTTGGACTCCTTGTCTATCCTTTTGGGGTGTCTTAATGATAATCCATCTCCTCAATCGAGAGTTGTTTGGGCTACAACCCCAAACATTTAAGTCAGTCTTTGTTCTTGGGTTTACCCTATAGTGGCGGCCTGCTGGTCCACGTACTGGTAAATGCCTACCTTGCTCTTCGATTAAGATTCTATCCCTTTCTTGGATCCAAGATACTATTCTTATTTGATTTTGAACTATTTGTTTCCCCAGCAAGTGATATTATTCTTTGTACTATAGTACTACAATCATTCCATGAAGTGGTGTTTGTCTTGTGAGCCCCCGTTGCTTAGACAAATGTCTCTTTCTCTCTCTCTCTCTCTCTCTCTATATATATATATATATATATATATATATATATATATATTCTCGTGGTTCCGAACTATATATATATATATATATATATATATATATTCTCGTGGTTCCGAACTACGATTGCTCTGACTTTCTCTCTCTCTCTCTCTATATATATATATATATATATATATATATATATATATATATATATATATATATATATATATATATATATATATATATATATATATATATATATATATATATATATATATATATATATATATATATATTCTCGTGGTTCCGAACTACGATTGCTCTGACTTTCTCATCGCACAATTAGACTACGTAGGCACGAGGATGTGAATCCTTGGCGAACATACTTCTAATTATTCCTCCTTTGCTTTAGGGCATCACTCATATCTTTCACAATTCATTATCTACCTTCTATCATAAATCATTCACCTAGTGACATATCGTTTCTTTGACATTGAAACACAACTTTCTTTGGAATTCCATATACATCCTTTTAGGACACCAAATGTAGTCCTCATTTCTACCTAGAGTTGTTTGGGCTACAACCTCAAACATTTAATTCCTTCCTTTTTTGGCTATACACCCTATAGTGGCTATACACCCTTGCATAACCGACCATACCCAGCATATATCTTTCCCCCCGGGTTTTATCGATGTTTTCCCTTCCCTTTGGGGGTAAATAAAGTTCGATGGTGACTTTGTTGTATGTTCGAGCGTGCAATATGTTCGGGTATATTTCCGCTAGCTTCAGCTGGCGGCTCTATTGGGGATACTTCGCTACTTGGAGTACTTCCTAGTCGCTAAAAGGAGTCGAGCCTAGTTTAGGTTGTTTCCTTGCTATTTTTTAGGTGTTTATCTTTATGCCTTACTCGCTTTACATCATTCGCTATTTACTTTATTATTACATTCTGGCATCCTGGATATTTGTATATGTTGTTGTTTGGGTTAGGTTACTGACAAATGAGAGAGATTCTTTATACCCGAGCTTGAGTACACACACAGGTTAGTAATGTGACTAGATTCGTGTTTGACCTCCATGGAGTTATTCTGCGATCATGGTTGACACAAGACGTCACACCTAAAGTAGATCCTTTTGGGAGCATCATTGTCCGACGAGTCAATCGTCCAAGACAATGGTATCTCAAATTGGGTCGTTGACTCTAGGGACCTTTTATGACCACCCTTTGAGGATAGTACTTACCTGTGAGGGGAATATGGGTTCTTATTGCAGGAAACCAAGACCCTTCATACCCGTGTTCTCGTGTATACGTCGAACCTTTGAACTTGCAATAAACAGATTATATAGTTTATCCAAAGCATTCCAGAATTCTGATTATCTGATACCCTGCCATCATTGCATCGCATAACATCATTACATCATTACATTAACCATTACATGTTACATTTGCATTTTCCAGGGACCTACTGTGCCAGTTGCTATTGTCAGTGCATCCATGGATAAGACATACCGAAGAAAAACTTATCAGTACAAATTGAGAGACTCTTGAAGGTTGAGAAAAACAAGAAAGGGGGTTTGAATTGTTTTGGAAATAAAAACTTTTTTAGAAATCAGACAAACACAGAATAAAAAGAAATGACATAGAATTTTATACTGGTTTTCTTGAAATTCAAAGCTACTCCAGTCCACCCGGCCAAGGTGATTTCGCCTTCAAAAAGGACTTAATCCACTAATCTTGAAAGATTACACAACCAAACGTCTAAGAGAATAATCTCTTAGCCCTCTCAAGTATTTAGACTGCACAGAGTCACTTGAGGAACTAGTTCAAGCAAGAGTAAATTGTAATGTAAAGTGCTTCTAACAAAAAGAAAATATTACAAAAATATAAGAGCAATAGCTTTTCACGTAAGAGCAGCAACTCGTGAAAAATGAGATAGGATGAATGAGATTTCTTGTGTGTATCTGGTGTGTCCTTTTGTGAAGTATTCCGTTCTCTATATAGTCGTTGTGAAGGACCATTGGAGTGAAGATAGAATCTTAGTCATTGAAGAATGATTAATATCATTACTCTCCTTGTTTCTTTCTAAAACAGTTTTGCCCGCCTCATTATTCCCTTCTTGAAATACTTTCTTTCCATATTAAGCTTCTTTTCAGTTACGCGTTTTGGACTGGTGAGTCTACATCAGAGTCTTGATATATCAGAGTCTTGATATATCAGAGTTTGTCTTTAGAGGATGATTATGTATGGTCCCATCAGAGCTTTTCAATGCTCTAGACTTCTTTAGTATCAGAGTCTGGATTTAGTAGTCTTTTATCGGAGCTTCTGACTTCTTAATGTTACGCTGGTATCTGCGTTTATCATAATCAGAACCTTCTGGACGCATCCTTTCTGAGTGGAATCTGATCATCGAATATTTTATATCTGATGTAATTTTCTATCTGATGTATGGTCAGAGTCCTGCATAAATTTTCAGAGTCCTGCACACTAAGAAAAACTCTCGTTAGAGTACCATTTTTGTTTCATCCTTTGTTATCATCAAAATCTTAGAGATATGTTGTAGAACCAACTTTGTTCTTACAATCTCCCCCTTTTTGATGATGACAAAACAGTTCAGAGTAAAGATGAAATATTTAAAGAAACTCTTAGATCAGATAAAACAGTGGGCTCCCCCTGAGTTAGATCTTTGGATAACTCAGAAGTTCTTACCGGACCTTCCTTGGTTTGGTGCTTTTAGCTACTTTCCTGCATATCTTAAGTCGTTGATTTAGTGATAGTTTATTGAAAATGTTTGTAGTGCTTGAGAGGAATTAGTTATGTTTTCATCAGAGTTGTTTTAGTTCTCCCCCTTTTTGTCGAGATCAAAAAGACATAGCAGCAAAAAAAAATGATATTGATAGAGAAGCATTTACAGATAAGCACGTATGTCAGAAAGCAGAGAGCAACGAGCAAACAACAAAACATAGAAAGCAACAAGCAAATAGCCTAGGTTCCTAAAGGTTTGGAGGTGGAGGCATCCTTTGGAGCAGCTGGGACAGCATGTTCTGAATGTTAACGTTGACAGAGTCCTGTTGATCCTGTCTGGCTCGAACTATCTATTGTTCTTTCTGCAGTTCCTCTAGAGTCTTCAAGACCAGAGGGACGAACCCAGAGTTGGAGTGCTCCCCCTGAGTCAGTTCATCAGTGTAAGAAGTGACTTCAGGTTCAGGTTCAGGATGTGATGGCTTTTGAGAGGCCAGAGCACGGGCTTGGAGCTGAGCCAAAGTGGGGGATTGAGGGTCAGATGGTTCAGTATCAGAGGAGAGTTCGTAGTAAGGTGGGGATTGAGGAGATGGTGATGATGATGGTGAGGTGGTTTCATTCAGCATTTTTGCTTCTGAAATTGGTAATGTTGTGGTGGCGAGGTTGAATTTCAGAGATGGCGGGTTAGAAGATCTGGTGGTTGCTGGAGGAGTTTCAGCAAAGGTGTATATGGGGGTTGTTTGGGGAAGAGAAGAAGCAATTGGTTTAATTTTGACAGAGGGAGGGAGAGATACAGACTTACCTGGAGAGCCAACCAGAGGAACTGGGGGTCTTAATCCAGAGGATTCTCCCAGCTTAGCTTTCTTCGCCTTCTTGGACTTCTTAGAGGGCTCTCATATCGTCTTCATGAAGTTTGGTGGATGCTCAGGTAGCCAGTCCACTGAGAATTAAAAGATATCCACCCCTTTCTTGGCAAGGTCCTCTAGATAGTAGGCTACTACCTCTGGAGGGTCAATCTTGGAGAACAGGTAGAGCCCGTTGGGAATCTCCCTCTGATCTTTGAGTGCTTCCCAGGAGGTATCAAGTGTTAGTTTGGCTCTGACTTGATCAATGATTCTCATGCTCTTCAAATTTCGAGCAGTCAGAGGTCTTTCAGTGTCAATGGTGACATCTTCCATGAGTCTGAGCTGAATCAGATGGTTCACGAGGCCACTCTCGATCAATACATCAGATATCAGTCTCCCTAGAAGGATGTAGTTTTCCTTGTCTTCATGTTGATTCTGGTGTCTTTAACTGAATCTCTGAGGTACTTGAAGAGGAGTGCCGGTAGACAGAGTTTCAGACCCTTGTGAATGCAACACAAGATGCACTTCTGATCTATGTTGATGTAGTCAGAAGAGTCTGAAGCAGGACGATGATGGATGGTGCCTAAGATGATCTTCAGCCAGACCCGGAGGTTCTGATGTAGTTCCTTGTTCTTGGAATGCTTGCCTTCAGCACTCTGTTGGAAGATGGTAGGGTTTATTTCCTGGGACAAGTACTTTGCCCTAGGGTTTATGTTGTATATGCGTCTTCCTCATGTCTTCTCCATGTTTAGAAGAGAGGCAATTGATTTCTCAGTGATGACTATCTTGACTCCCAGAATGTAGGAGACAATGTAGTGATCATCTGAGTCTGCGAAACGCCAGAACTCCTTCACCAGATTCGTGTACACAGGACCATAGAGGCGTTGAAAGTAATTTTCCCACCCTTGCATTTTCAAATCTTCAGTGAGGTCGATGCCATTACGCTTCATGTTTTCGAAATCAACCAAGGTTTCACATAGAACTTCAAGCTTATCAAATGGAGTTGCTAGATGAATGTGGGGCTCACGATCAAGGATGTGGGGTTCCTTGTAGATTGGAGTTGAGACGATGCTGGTGGTTGCAGTGGTTTGTTGGCTAGAACTGGGTGCTTGCTCTATTGAGTTCATCTGTTAGGAGAAGTTGTAAACTGATTGTTGCTGAGAATCCATGAAGAACAGTTGAGGGTGATGATGAATGTTTGAAGAGCTTGATGAAGACTGCAGAAATACTTTGAAGGAGATGAAGAACTGAGAGATAGGGTTTTGTGAGGTCGTGAGTGTGAAAGTGTGCAAGTGTAGTTTGTGAAATGAATATATATATATATATATATATATATATATATATATATATATATACACACACATTTAGGGTGCATGCAAAACGACAATAGAAAGTTAAGTTTAACAGATAGGAAATTGAATGCAGCACGTTAACCAAGTAAGCACGTTTAGAGAAGAATGATTACACCCCATGATGAAAGTCTAATCCCCAAATCAGCACACTGCTCGAGGAGATATCAAGAGTCTGTTTCTTGATTTCTGCTAGACAGCTGTCTAGAAGTTCCAAGGTCAGACGCAAGATGTACGACGTGTTACTTTATCTGATCTTCAGGAATACCAAGGGGTTGGATCCTGAAGATTTCTAAATCAGATGACTTCTAACTGGTAGTAGCATCAGAGTCAGATACATAAACCAGGTGTTTACTTCAGAGTCTTATTTTGCTATTTCAGAGGCACATTTCATTATGAACAATTTTGAATGTTTAGATTTTTCAAGATAAAAGAGAATCATCTTCAGCCAGAGGTTTGGTAAAAATATCAGCCCATTGATGGTCTGTATTAATAAGTTTTAATGTTATTACCCCTTTTTGAACATAGTCTCTAATGAAATGATGTTTTATTTCGATGTGCTTAGCTCTGGAATGCAAAATAGGATTCTTACTTAAACAGATGGCGGCAGTATTGTCACAGAATATAGGAATGTTACTCTAAAAAATCTGAAGATCTTCTAGTTGATTCTTCAACCAGAGCATCTGAGTAGTGCATGGTGATACTGAAATATATTCTGCTTCTACAGTGGACAGAGCTATGGTTGATTGCCTTTTGCTGGCTCAGGATATCAGATTCTTTCCCAAGAACTGACAGTTCTCAGATGTACTTTTACGTTCCGTTCTATCCCCTGCGTAATCTGCATCACAGTAACTAGAAAGTCTATACTCTGATGTTTTCTCATACATCAGGCCCATGTTATGGGTTCCTTTCAGATTCCTGAGTATTCTTTTAACAGTTGTTAAATGAGATTCTCTAGGATCTGATTGGAATCTGGCACAGAGATATACACTAAACAGAATATCAGGACATGCAGCAGTCAAATAGAGAAGAGAGCCTATCATACCACGATAGAGCTTCTGACAAACCTTCTGGCTAACTTCTTCTTTTTCCAGAATGCAAGTTAGATGCATAGGTGTCTTAGCAGGTTTGCATTCCACCATTTCAAATTTCTTCAAAATGTCTTTTATGTATTTACTTTGATGAACGTAGGTAGCTTCTGAAGCTTGATTGATTTGAATTCCTAGAAAGAACTTTAGTTCTTGCATTAAGCTCATTTCAAATTATGTCTGCATTAGCTCAGAGAATTCTTGACATACAGAAGGATTAGCTGAACCAAAAATAATGTCATCAACATCTATCTGGAATATCATGAGGTCATTACTAATGTTTTTATAGAAGAGTGTAGAGTCAACTTTTCCTCTAATAAAGTCATGTTCCAGAAGAAAATTGCTTAGTCTTTCATACCAAGCTCTAGGAGCTTGTTTTAAACCGTATAATGATTTCTTAAGTTTAAAAACATATTCTGGACAGCTGGAGTTTTCAAAACCTGGAGGTTGATTGGCATAAACTTCTTCTGATATATAACCATTAAGAAATGCACTCTTGACATCCATTTGATATAGTTTGATTGAGTGATTTACAGCAAATGAAACAAGTAAGCGAATAGATTCTAACCTGGCGACTGGGGAAAAGGTTTCGTTGTAGTCAATGTCTTCTTGTTGACTATACCCTTGTGCCACCAGTCGAGCTTTATTTCTGACAACTTCTCCTTTTTCGTTCAGTTTGTTTCTGAACACCCATCCGGTTCCAATAATGTGAGTTCCTTTAGGCTTTGGAACAAGATCCCAGACGTCATTCTTTGAGAATTGATCTAGCTCTTCTTTCATAGCTAGAACCCAGTCGTTGTCTTGAAGTGCCTCATCACAGGAAGTAGGCTCAATCAGAGATACTAGTCCTAGAGGGATTTCTTCAGGTATCTTGAATGTTGACCTAGTTCAGACAGTTTCATCCTTGTTTCCCAGAATCAAATCTTCAGAGATGTTGAGGCGGCTTCTTGATTTCTTCTGGATAGTTGAGGCTTTAGTTGCATCTGGACTTTGTTTATCAGATACTTTTGGTGCTTTGGTCTTTTTGTCATAACCTGCAAGAGTAATCTCCAGATCTGGAAGTTTCTCAACTAGCTTTGACTTTTCAGGGTCAAGCTTATGCTCAAATCTAACATGAATTGATTCTTCCACAATTTTGGTTTCTGTGTTGTATACTCTGTATCCTTTAGAGTGTTCTGAGTATCCTAACATAATACCTTTTTGTGCTTTTGAATCAAACTTGTTCAGATGTTCTTTAGTATTCAGAATAAAGCAAGAGCATCCAAAAGGATGAAAATAAGAAATGTTGGGTTTTATTCCCTTACACAGTTCATAGGGAGTCTTCTCCAGAATAGGTCTTATACAGATTATATTCTGAATATAACATGCTGTATTTACTGCTTCAGCCCAAAAGTGCTTAGCTATATTTGTTTCATTGATCATGGTTCTGACCATCTCTTGGAGTGTCCTATTCTTCCTTTCTACAACTCCATTTTGTTGTGGAGTTCTAGGACAGGAGAAATCATGGATATTCCATTAGAATCAAATAGTTCTTCAAAAAAATTATTTTCAAATTCTCCACCATGATCACTTCTGAGTCTGAAGATTTTGGAGTTAAATTCATTTTGCATTTTGGAACAGAAGCTAGTGAATACAGAGTGAGACTCACTCTTGTGCTTTAGGAATTTTACCCATGTCCAACGACTAAAATCATCAACAATAACTAGTCCATATTTCTTTCCATTGACTGATGCTGTTTTAACAGGTCCAAACAGATCAATGTGAAGAAGTTCCAGAGGCTTAGAGGTGGAAACAATATTTTTATTTTTAAAAGATGTTTTGGAAAATTTCCCTTTCTGACATGCCTCACATAGAGCATCTGAAGAATACTTCAGCTTGGGTAGACCTCTGACTAACTCGAGTTTATTTAGCTGAGAGAGTTTTCTCATGCTAATGTGGCCCAAACGTCTATGCCCTACCCATTGCTCTTCATGAACAGACATTTTACATTTTGTTCTTTTAAGTCTGAAAGATTTATTTTGTAAATATTGTTTTTCCTCTTTCCAGTGAATAGGATTGTTCCATTATTCTTATTAATTGATTTACATGTTTTTTTATTGAAGATTACATCATAGCCGTTATCACTTAATTGACTTATTGATAACAGGTTATGCATTAATCCTTCTACATAGAGAACATCAGATATAGAGGGAAGAGTTCCATTACCAATAGTTCCGGAGCCTCTGATCCTTCCTTTCTGATTTCCTCTGAAGCCTACAAAGCCAGCATCTTTAAGTTCCAGGCTTTGGAACATATAGTTTCTTCCCGTCATGTGTCGTGAGCATCCAGAGTCCAGGTACCATGACTGGTGTCTTAACTCTGCTGCATAAGATATATGCAACATAAACAATCTTATCCTTTGGTACCCAGAATCTTTTGGGTCCTTTATGATTAGTTTTCCCAGAGTTTCTTAGAACTTTGGGTTTTCTAGCATTATCAAAACGTTAGGCTTGTGTATGTGTGTAGTGATAAGAAAACGGAGATTTAGGTTTGTCATTTGTGGAAGATTTATCTTCACTGGGGTCATACCCTATTCCTCTTTTATTATTCTGACTTACTCCATAAATCATGGATGCCATTTTGCTTCTCTCTATCCCATTTTTCAGAAACTTTTGAAAAGATTTTTCATATTCATAAATTATTGTGTTCGAAGTTTGTGGAACTTGAGATAACGCTTCTTCAAGTTTTAAACATTGTTTATTTGTGGAGTCTCTTTCTAATATCAAAGTTCGGTTTTCATCTTTTAGTTCTGAAACGGTCATCTCAAGTTTACCACATTCTTCGATGGTTTCTTCAAGAACCTCTTTTACAGCTTTAAATTTTTGTTTAAGTTTCTGATATGGGTTTAGAGTTTCAGAAAGGCATGATTCAAGGTCAGAGCGAGAAAGATCAGAAAATATCTCTTCAGATTCAGATTCTCCATCTGATGTATTTTTGGAGGTGGTAGCCATGAGTGCAACATTTGCCTGTTCTTTAGAGTCTGATTCTGAGGAATCAGATCCACTGTCGTCCCAGGTGGCCATCAGTCCCTTTTTAGTTCTGAATGAACTTTTCTTGAAATTTTCTCTTCTAGAGCTTTCTTTCTTCAACTTGGGACATTCATTTCGGTAATGACCTGTTTCCTTACATTCATAGCATGTTACATATTTGTTTGACTTACCTCTGGAAGTTGATTCTGATCGATCCCCCTTGGGTCTTGGTCTTCTGAAGTTATTATTCCTTTTTCTCCAGAGTTGTTTTACTCTTCTGGTTAAAAGGGATAATTCTTCTTCTTCGTTAGAGTCTTCTTTCTCATAGTCATCATTGTCTTCTTCTTCAGCCTGGAAGGCTTTGTTTCTATCTGGTTTGCGTCTTTCGGATCTAGACTTTAGTGCTACAGACTTGATCTTCTTTTGAGGTTCATCTTCCTCCAGTTCTATCTCGTGGCTTCTGAGTGAACTGACGAGTTCCTCAAGGTTGATATTGTTCAGATCTTTTGATAACTTTAAAGCTGTGACCATGGGTCTCCATTTCTTTGGCAGGCTTCTAACAATCTTTTTGACATGATCTGCAGTTGTGTATCCTTTATCCAGCACTTTGAGTCCTGCAATTAAAGTTTGAAATATAGAAAACATTACCTCTACAGCTTCATCGTCCTCCATTTTGAAGGCTTCATATTTCTGGATTAGAGCCAGAGCCTTTGTCTCTTTGACTTGAGAATTTCCTTCATGAGTCATCCTCAGGGACTCAAGTATTTATTTAGTTGTTTCCCTGTTGGTGATGTTTTCATATTCATTGTATGAAATAACATTTAGTAGTATCGTTCTGGATTTGTGATGGTTTTTGAATTCACGCTTCTGATCATCTGTCATTCTGCTTCTGGGAATAGCAACGCCAGTGTCTGTCATAGGTGGTTTGTAGCCAATTGTGACAATATCCCATAGATCAGCGTCGTAGCCCAGAAAGAAGCTTTCAATTTTGTCTTTCCAATAATCATTTTTTTCTCCATCAAAGATTGGAGGTTTAGCATTGTAACTATCTCTTTCATTGGTGTTGGCCATAGTTTTTCTCACGCTGGATCTCTCTAGACTTTTAAGTGTTAAATTAGAAAATCAATGACAGAGCCGTAGCTCTGATACCAGTTGAAGGTTGAGAAAAACAAGAAAGGGGGTTTGAATTATTTTGGAAATAAAAACTTTTTCAGAAATCAGACACACATAGAATAAAAAGAAATGACACAGAATTTTATATTGGTTCGCTTGAAATTCAAAGTTACTCCAGTCCACCCGGCCAAGGTGATTTCGCCTTCAAAAAGGACTTAATCCACTAATCTTGAAAGATTACACAACCAAACGTCTAAGAGAATAATCTCTTAGCCCTCTCAAGTATTCAGACTACACAGAGTCAGTTGAGGAACTAGTTCAAGCAAGAGTAAATTGTAATGTAAAGTGCTTCTAACAAAAAGCAAATATTACAGAAATACAAGAGCAATAGTTTTTCACGTAAGAGCAGCATCTCGTGAAAAATGAGATAGGATGAATGAGATTTCTTGTGTGTGTAGCACCTCAAATTTGCACCTCCCATTTTGTACGTTCATTTTCATTTTAGGTCATTAGCATTGCATTGTCCACTGCATAGCATTGCATTGTCCATTGCCTAGTGCAAGTCATCAGTCAAGACTGGTCAGGAGATTCAGTTGTGCAAGCAAGTAAGTGCATTATCCATGGAAGCAAAGCCCTAGGGTTGGTTCATTGAGTTCATGTGACCTAGGGATCATTTTGAAGTGGTTTGGTCAAGGGTTGGATGTTCAAAGCTCATCAGTCAAGATGCAATTCATCTGAAACCCTAGAAAGTCAACTATCAATTCAATCATGGATTTGAAGGTGGGAGATGGTTAGAGAGGCCTCATTCATGTCCATACAAGTCTCATTTGACATTTCAAACATCAACAATAAAGAATTTGAGGTCAGATGAAAAGTTTCCAAAAATAGTAAGTGACCTGTAATTTGAAACTGCCAAAAATGGAATGGTTTTCTCCTCAAGATTACATCATCAAGAAAGCTTCAAATGGAATTTTGTCAAACAAGAAAGTTGAAGATCTTGTTCTCCTATTTCCAAAAAGTCCAAGATCATGAATTTCTCATGTGTGGTTGAAAAGATATGGATCAAACATGGCCAAGTGAATTTGAACTTCAAGAATGCATAACTTTTAAACCATAAGGCCAAATGGAGTGGTTCTTTTTTGTACATTCATCTCTTGACATGCACTATCCAATTCATGCATCATAAGCCATGCATTTTGATCACAAAAATATTTGACTTTTCATTTGAATTTTGGAGGGAAAGTTTGAATTTGAAAATTAGGCCTTGTTTTCATATTCTAGCATTGCATTTGGTTGCCAAACAACATTTCAAGTGGATTATAACAGAATTTCGTGCACTGTTCCATTGCTTTTCCACACATGAGGTGCATTGGCCAATTTGCATAAACACTTGGTTTTCACTAATTACACTTGCATTGCTTAATTATGATTAACAAACATGATTAGTACATCATATATAAGCTAAAGCATAACAGAAAACAGGTTTAACACATCACAATTCTCATATCTGAAAAATCTCTTCAAACTTTCTCTCTCAATTTTCATCAAAATTTTGCAAAAGCATTGCCTTGTTCTTGGTTGATTCATCACATAGGAGCATAGTGGAGCATTGTTAGAGCAAGATCCAGAGGAATTCATCAAGATTCGAAGTTGTTGAAGTTTACATCCATCAATGGCAGTTGGAGATTCAAGCAAGATCAAGCACGATTGAGCTATCATTCCTCATCCATTCATCCATCTAAGCATTGAGGAGCATATGTTTGAGCTTAGCATGGCCTGATTCGAGCAATTCCACTTCTGCATCTTCATTAAGGTCAGAATTCGATTCTCATAATCCATGAAATTGTTATATGGATGTTGTAGATCCTTCATCACTGAGTACACTGAGCTTTAGATCTTTAATTTTCATGAAGAAATGAGTTAGTTATGTTAGCTTGAAGTTTGATATGTGAAAATGTATGCGTGCGATTTGCTGGATATATGTTGATTCATGTTAAACCATGCCTGGATTTGTAATGTGTGATGGAAGATCTATCCAATGATGTGTTCATTTTGCATTTCTGGACACTTTTGTTCTTGAGCCTCAAGAACACGATGAATGTTGATGAATATCCTAGGGTTTTCATGTCCAGAATCTGTTTGATCTTGTTTAGCGCTTGGCTGCATGTTTTTAAGTGTTTGTCTCCATGCATTGGTCCACGCTGTCGCTGGCTTGGCATTATGATTGGCCCTGAGTGTTTCCCACTGCCACATAGATTAAATGAAACGGTGCGTTTCATTAGGAAACGTGCCTAGTTCAAATGCGTTCTCACTTCGAATCCGGGCGAGGACAAGTTCCAAAATTGCCTTTGCATTTTATCTCATTTTTCTCCATCCATGTTCATGTATACTCTTTCATGTTTTTTTAATTTTTCATCCACTTAAAAAATCATAACTAAATAAATAATGATCCAAATGGCATGGGAATTTTTGCATTGTGCTCCTCATTGTGTCTAGTGTTTTGTGACTATTTTTCCAGAAATTGTGCAGGGATGGAAATTAATGTGGCCTAGGGTTTGTGTATGCATGTCCAATTTGAACCTTGCTTGCCATATGCTTTGTGAAATGATGAGTTTTAATCCAATGCTTGTGAAATTTGGTATGCTTAAACTAGACATCTTGCTGGATATTTTGGTGTTGAGTTTGCATTTTTATCATTTGTGGTTGCTGAGATATGTTCATGTTAATGTAGGTGTGACAATGTGTGTCACACCTTTGCTTGCTCAACTTGATGAATTTCTTTGCCATGCCAAATTAACTCCAAATGATGTGATTTTTTGCATGTTGCTTCTTCTGGATGTTAGGATTGCTCATGAAATTTTGTGGAATTTTTGGACTCATTTCTGATTTGTTTGAGATTTTTCTTTTTGGATTACCATTTGTGAGCTTTTGAATAGTCATGAACTTTCATGCTTTGTGAAATGCTGGTTGTGTATCCTATGAATGTGAAATTTTGCATATTGTGTCTAGGCATATTGAAGATTATTGTGGATTTGTTTTGAGGTCTTTATCATTTGCCAATTCTGTTTTAGGCTTGTGTTAAGTTGATGTACCAAATTGTGCCCTATTTGAGCTTGCTTTGCTTACCTTGACTTATGGAATTTGATTACCATGCTTAAACTTGTCCAAATGCCTTGATTTTTGGTGTGTTGATCATATTATGTGTTCTGTTTAGCCATGATTTTTCTTGAGATTAATTGAACCATTTTTGAATTAATGTGCATTTGTTCATTCTGTTGCTTCAATGTGCTTCCAACTTGCATGCCTTGCCATGATTGATTTGTGAAATGAATTTGGTTGATGCTATTGACATGAGACTTTTTGGATTATGTTATTAAGTGATTGAGTTTGATTCATGTCAATTTTCATGTTCTGTTTTGAATTATTTCTCCCTCTTTGACCCTAGGCCTTGTCCTAGTGGTTTGTGCTTATGTTTGAGCTTTGTTTTCAGGATGAGAAGCATATGGCCATGAGGAGATTGATTCACATTGCTTAAGTTGGATTATTTGGTTGATGTTGACTAATCTTGACTTGTTTTGTAGGTGGCTTTTAGCTCATTTGAGTTGAGCTTGTGCTTTGCACATTGTAGCACTGCTTGTTTGACTATGTCTGTTAACTGTTGATCATTGGGTTGTCTGTTTGACTTTTTGAGTTGTATACTGTTTGAGTTGGATTGTTTTCAGGTACATTAGTTGCTTAAGTTCTTTTGAACTTGCTTTTGCTATTTCTTGGTTGCTTAACCATTTGAGGTATAACTCACTGACTTCATGTAGTCTGGAAGACCTGTCCTGTTACTTGGGCAGGCACCTGTCTGAAGTCCTCCTTAAGAGGCAATGCTTGTGTTTGTTTATTTTTGTGCCAAGCAGGAAAAGTCCTTTGATAAGGCAATTGGCAGATAAAAGAGATGTGCAATCCATCTCCTGCTATTCAGTGTGTCATCCCTTTGCTCACATTATATGTTGATGCATTGTGGATATTAACCCCCAAGATCTATGTTGTGTCAGTCACATGTGGATAGAAGAGTTCCTGCTTTCTGAACTCCCACACCTTCCATTCGAGTCAAGCTCTCCCAGGCCAGGGATAAGAGCTGTGAGGCACACCCCTCATTTCCCATTTCATCTGCTTCACCCTAACCCTCAATGTTAGGGTTAAGAGCTAACATCACCCGATTCCAGTTGGCTTGTGTTTCACAGCCTAACCTTGTGTGAGCCCACTTTGTTTGTATATAGTGTGTGCTAATTGTGTGAATGATTTCTTTGCCTGTGCTGTTTAGGATAGCTTGCTCCCTGTGCAAGTTAGATAGAAACTTCAACCTAGGACCATGGTGAATTTGCATGATAACTATTAGGCTCGAGTTAGTCTCCCTTCTAGTATGTCATTTCCCAGTCTCTGGTTAGGCTAGTCCTTTGTCCCTGCGTAGGGGAACTACGTCGCCCTGATCCTCATACCAGATGAGGTACGTAGGCAGGAGATGAGCTGATCTCTCCGGGAGCCCTTTTCGTTTTGTCTTGTGTGTGTTAGGAGATGGATGTAAGACCAGCGATTGGCATTCCGTATCCTCTTGTTGTTTGCTTGGAGTCCGATGTAAGTCCAGCAATTGGCATTTGGTTTCCAGTGTGTGTTTGTTGGTTCGGAGTCTGATGTAAGTCCAGCGATTGGCATTCGGTTTCCATGTTTTCCTGTTTGTGTGGAGTCTGACGTAAGTCCAGCGATTGGCAGTCGGTTTCCTGTGTGGTTTTGTTTGGCGTGCGTTAGCCGAGCTACGAGTGCTCTGATTCTTCTTTAGTCCGAGAAGATACGTATGCATAGGATGCGACATCCTAGCGAGCACGTTTCCCCCTGTCCCGAACTACGTCGACTCTGATGTCTGTGCCTGACAGACTACGTAGGCCCAGGATGCGATATCCTGCCGAGTTAGTTTCTCTTGTTTTCCTGTGTCTCTTTTCAGCCAGTGTTTGATGTGTTTGAGCAGTGTTTAGCAACCTTTATCCTTCCTTTTGTGCGTGGATCCCGTCGAGTACGACGGATGCGTAGGGGTGCTAATACCTTCCCTTCGCATAACCGACTCCCGATCCCATCTTTCTCTGGTCGCGAGACATGTTCTATCCAGGTTTACTTCGAGCGTTTCCTTTCCCTCTTTTGGGATAAATAACGCACGGTGGCGGCTCTGTTGTTTCGTTTTCTCCGCCGGTTTTTCGCGTAATGCGACAGCTGGCGACTCTGCTGGGGACCTTTAGAAGTTGATCTCTTGCTGGTCCATCTTCCCTAAGCGAGTCTCTCCTAGCGCTCTCTAGGTTAGGGTTTGGTTGCTTTTGCTGTCTCATTTATTGCATTCATTTATTTATTGTTTGCATTTATGTTTGCATTTATGTTTGCATTCATTCACTTTTATCTGTTCATCTGGCTGTGCTGTGTTATCTCTCTGTTGGGGTGGGAGTTACATGAGGTAAAAGGCCCAATACCCAGGCTATGAGTGCAATCTAGGAAACCTAGGAATAGAGTGATTCATGGGAAGCGGGTGGTATTGCGCCACTTAGCGGAACATTGATATCACGAGCAGTTCAGACTCTGATGGGGTATCGTCGTTACATACTTCGGGTGTGTATATGATGATATTCTATGAAAGGGTTATTTATGCTGCGTTTCTCTCGACCTTACCCTGGCCTAGATGACACCCGTGAGTGGGGAGGGAATGATCATTATTACAGGTACAGTTGGTGACTTGTGGTCCTGTTGGTGACTCTTGGTTCTTCAGATGACAGTTCCTCAGATGACTTTGGGTTTCAAATGAATTGTGGTTCCGAGTTCAAGCTGAAGCTTTGATCCTGTGTTCTGAGATGCACAGCCTGCCAGTCTTGTCTGCATCATTTGCATCATAGCATGTTTATTTTCAGAAGATACGCAATAAAAAAGAATTGAAAAAAATGAAAAAAGAAAAAGAAAAAGAAAAACTAATCTCTACATGCGTATCATTTCTCAGGTTCATTCAGGAGTTCGATTCACTGATAGAGATGGCAACAGTCCTAGAGTTGAAGCGGAAGACTTGTTCCTATAGCTTTCACCGTGAGTCTTTGACGCCTCTGATAGAGTTGAGCAACTTTGTGACCAGTGGTAATCAGAAGGGGTTTGTTGATCAGTATGGGGATATTCTGACACTATTGAAGATGGTAGTTGATCCAGTGCCTTTGCAGACTCTTCTACAGTTCTACGACCCAGAGCTTCGTTGCTTCACCTTTCAGGATTATCAGTTGGCGCCTACTCTTGAGGAGTACTCCATTCTGCTGAATGTTCCTATCCGGTATCAGGTTCCTTTCTTGGATGTGCCTAAGGAAGTTGATTTCAGAGTTGTTGCTAGAGCTCTCCATGTGGGTATCAAAGAAATCAGTGATAATTGGAAGTCCAGTGGGGATGTTGTGGGTTTGCCTTTGAAGTTTCTGTTGAAGATTGCTAGAGAAGAAGCAGAGAAGTGGAATTGGGAAGCTTTTCATGCTCAGTTAGCTGTCGTGATCTATGGAATTGTCTTGTTCCCGAGTATGCCCAACTTTGTGGACTATGCTGTAGTCATTATCTTCCTTGGAGGAAACCCGGTTCCTACTCTATTAGCTGACACTTACTATGCTATTCACAGTAGGCATGGTAAGGGTGGAGCTATCAGATGTTGTCTCCCACTTTTGCTCAGATGGTTCTTGTCTCTCCTGCCAGTCAGTGGACCTTTTGTGGATGCTCAGAGCACTCACAAGTGGACTCAGAGGGTTATGTCTCTTACTTCATATGATATCAGATGGCATTCTTACCGGATGGATGTGCGTAATGTCATCATGAGCTGTGGAGCGTTTCGGAATGTGCCACTTGTAGGGACTAGGGGTTGCATCAATTACAACCCAGTTCTTTCTCTTCGCCAGTTGGGGTTTGTGATGAATGGAAGACAACTTGAAGCTGAGATAGTTGAGAGTGTGTATTTTGAGAAGCGAAATGACCCTGTTAGATTGGAGCAGATAGGAAGAGCTTGGAAGTCTATTGGTGTCAAAGATGGAGCTGTCTTAGGGAAGAAGTTTGCCATTGCTATGCCTGACTACACGGAGTGGGTCAAGAAGAGAGTGGAAACTTTGTTGTTACCCTATGATAGGATGAATCCTTTGCAAGTACAACCACCTTTGATCCTTGCTGAGAGTGTACCTGCTGAGCAGTACAAGCAAGCCCTGATGGAGAATCGCAGGTTGAAGGAGAAAGAGCAAGATGCCCAGATGGAGTTGTACAGAGCCAAAGCTGATAGGTTGAACCTGACTCACCAACTCAGAGACATCCAAAGTGTAGATGTTGGTGGAGTAAGGAGCAAGAAGAGATCTTATGAAGAGATGGAGAACTTGTTGAATGCAGAACACCGAGAGTGTTTGAGGCTGCAGAGAGCTGAGGCCAGTTATCAGAAGAAGATCAGAGACTTGGAGAAGCAAATCAGAGACAAAGATATCCAGTTGAAGAAAGAGGTCGACCTGAGACATGCATCAGAGGACCAACTTGGAAGAGAAGTTGTAGAGCTCAGAAGACAGTTGAAGGAGAAGTTTACTCCCTTGCCAGAATGTTCAGAGTGTGACCTGTTGATAGACCAGTGTCACTACTTGAAGACGCTCATTCCTGGAAGTCGTTCGTCTTAGCTTGTATTCCTGATGTTTATGTTGAGAATCACCCCCAGGCTTGTTGGGTGGGATTCATTGTTGTACGCTGGTTATTTGGATCTTTGTTGACTTTGTTGTATGATCTGTTGCTCTTATCTATAGATGAGGTTGTTGGTTTTACTTTGTACTCATCACTCTTGTGTATGGTTGTTCCTGTGTTTCTGTGATGTTCTTGTTGCAGGTTGCCATCTTTTGAAGATGAATTAGGCTCTTTGAATGCCTGAGAAATGATCATATCATGTGCATCATATGCATTAGCATCATACTCATATCATTGTGCATAACAGGTGTTCTTGCTCGCGACTTCTCACTCTGGTTCCTGTGTCAGGCAGGATAGCTGATCAGAGACCGCATCGCTACTCAACCAGACTTAATCATCAGAGGAGCATGGACCAGGTTCAGGCAGAACTAGCTGAGATGAGGGCGAGCATGGCCCAGTTTATGACTATGATGCAGGGTTTGTCCAAGGGCAAGAGGAGCTGCGGGCCTTAGCCCAAAGACAAGAAACCGTGATTCCGCAGTCCAACCGAGCGTCGTCGGTGGGCGTCCCAGTTCATGAGAATGTTAATGCTGCTGCTCCCGCCAACGACTATGCTGTGGGTGATGAGTTAAGGGGGATCAGAATCAACGGACAGCCTCTTGCTGCAGAGACTGTCAATGCTAGAGCTACCCGAGTTCGAGTTCGTCATCCGGCTCCGATTGTTGATAGACAAGAGGACATGTTCACACTGCTGAGTGAAGACGATGAAGTTGTTAGAAGAGTTGAAGAGAGGGATCGTAAAGTTGATGCCCTTGCTGAGAAAATAAGAGCCATGGAATGTCAGAATTCCCTGGGTTTTGATGTGACCAACATGGGTCTGGTAGAGGGGTTGAGGATTCCCTACAAATTCAAAGCACCCTCTTTTGACAAGTATAATGGTACTTCTTGCCCTCGCACCCATGTGCAGGCGTATTATCGGAAGATCTCTGCTTACACCGATGATGAGAAAATGTGGATGTATTTCTTCCAGGACAGCTTATCTGGGGCTTCCTTGGATTGGTACATGGAACTGAGGAGAGATTCTATCCGCTGTTGGAGGGATCTGGGTGAGGCCTTCTTGAGGCAGTACAAACACAACATGGACATGGCACCGAGCCGGACTCAGCTGCAGAGTCTTTGTCAGAAATCTGGAGATAGCTTCAAGGAGTACGCCCAGAGGTGGCGTGAATTGGCTGCTAGAGTACAACCCCCTATGCTGGAGAGGGAGTTGACTGACATGTTTATTGGGACACTGCAGGGTGTTTTCATGGACCGGATGGGAAGTTGCCCATTCGGTAGTTTTTCAGACGTGGTTATTTGTGGAGAGAGGACGGAGAGCTTGATTAAGGCTGGTAAAATTCAAGACGTTGGGTCCTCGTCTTCTAAGAAACCTTTTGCTGGGGCACCTCGTCGGAGAGAGGGTGAAGCCAGTGCTGTGCAACATGGAAGAAGGGTTGTGAATAGAAATCAGTATCGCCAGGTTGCTGCTGTGACAATTCCGGCACCTCAACCTCGTCAGCAACAGCAACAACAGAGAGTTCAACAACCACCACCGCAACAACAACAACAGCAACGTCCGTATCAACCGAGGCAGAGGATGCCTGATCGACGTTTTGATTCGTTGCCAATGACCTATGCTGAGTTGTTACCTAAGTTGCTCAGACTAGGGTTTGTGGAGTTGAGAACCATGGCACCGTTGACAAAGATACCACCTGGGTATGATGCCAACGTGCGATGTGACTTCCATTCTGGTGCGCCTGGACACCACATTGAAAACTGCAGGGCTTTTCATCATAAAGTCCAGGACCTAATTGACGCTAAAACTATCAATTTTGCTCCTGTGCCGAATGTTGTAAATAACCCTATGCCTCCGCATGGTGCGCACCGAGTGAATAGTGTTGAAGGGGCAGAAGCTGAAGATCTTGTGGTCAGTGTTGAAGATGTTCAGACTCCGTTGTGGGTTGTAAAGGGCCGATTGCTGAATGGAGGTGTTTACCTGGGCTATGATCAGGGCTATGTTGATTGTGCTGAATCAGAGAACGGTTGTAATCTGTTGAGGGCTGGTATCCAGGGTTTGATGGATGAGGGTTGTTTGCAATTCAGTCGGGCTGTCAGAGATCGTGGGATGGTGTCAACTGTCACTATCTACTTCAAACCGTCTGAAGGACGTGGCCAGAGAGTTGTTAGTGCGCCTGCAGTTGGTGGTACTCCTGTTACTATTTCTGCACCAGTTACTGCGAGTACTCCGACTACAATTGTTGCGCCAGTTAGAAGGGCCGTTGACAATAAGGTTGTGCCATGTAAATATGACAATGCTTATCGCAATAATCGAAGGGCTGAGAGCCAGGTCAGACCAGTGAATCAAGCGCCTGTGATTATCGGTGTGCCAGTAAGAACTCTTGTGGTTGTTAGTCCAGTTGTGGACAATGTTGGTGGACCAGGAGGTTTTACCCGCAGTGGACGTCTGTTTGCTCCACAACCGTTAAGAGACAATAATGCCGAGGCTCTTGCCAGAGCTAAAGGCAAACAGGCAGTGGTTGATGAAGAACCAGCTCAGAAGGAGGTGCCTGAGGGTTCATTCGAGAAAGACGTGGAGGAGTTCATGAAGATAATTAAGAAGAGTGACTACAAGATTGTAGATCAGCTGAATCAGACTCGGTCCAAAATTTCCATACTCTCTTTGCTTCTGTGCTCTGAGGCACATCGTAATGCCTTATTGAAAATGCTGAATATGGCTTACGTGCCTCAGGAAATTTCTGTCAACCAACTGGAGGGTGTGATTGCCAACGTGAGCACCAGACATGGTTTAGGGTTCACTGACCTAGACTTGACGCCTGAGGGTCGTAATCATAACAAGGCCTTGCATATCACCATGGAGTGCAAGGGTGCTGTTTTGTCTCACGTACTGGTAGACACTGGTTCTTCTCTGAACGTTTTGCCTAAGCAGATTCTGAAGAAGATAGCTGTTGAAGGGGTTGTGCTCACTCCGAGTGACCTGATTGTTCGTGCGTTTGACGGATCCAAACGTTCTGTTTTTGGTGAAGTCACCTTGCCAGTGAAGATAGGTCCGGAGGTCTTTGACATCAACTTCTATGTGATGGACATTCAGCCCGCGTACAGTTGTTTGTTGGGACGTCCTTGGATTCATGCAGCTGGGGCAGTTTCGTCGACTCTCCACCAGAAGTTGAAATATGTCTGGAACGGTCAGATTGTGACCGTGTGTGGTGAAGAGAATATTCTGGTGAGTCACCTATCCTCTTTCAAATATGTAGAGGTGGATGGAGAGATCCATGAAACCTTATGCCAGGCATTTGAGACTGTTGCTCTTGAGAGGGTGGCTTTTGCTGAGCAGAAGAAGCCGGGTGCCTCAATTGCATCGTATAAGCAGGCCAAGGAGGTTGTTGACTCTGGCAGAGCTGAAGGCTGGGGCAAGATGGTGGACTTGCCTGTCAAGGAGGATAAGTTTGGTATTGGCTATCAACCCTTGCAGGCGGAGCAGGGTATGCAGGCAGGTCCGAGTACCTTTACCAGCGCTGGGCTGATGAATCACGGTGACGTCTTTGCGGTCGGTAGTGAAGATGGTGACAGTGATTGTGATCTCGACAACTGGGTTCGCCCGTGTGCGCCAGGGGAGATGATCAACAATTGGACGGCAGAAGATGTGGTCCAAGTTACTCTTCAAACAGAGTAATTTTCTTTTGTTTTTTCATTCTGCACAAAACCCTACGTTCTGCCCAAGACGTAGTGGTTCATTGTAGGGCCTCATCATGTGTTTTTCAATGATTATCATTAATAAAGGACGTTTTGCAAACAATTTTGTGATCCCTGTCATTCTATTTTTGTTTTTCATTTTTCAAAAATAAAAATGGCAATGTTTTTGTTTTTTTTGTGACTTTCTTGAACTTTTTTTTCTAAAATAAAGCATTAAACATGCAGAAGTGATCTCACGGAATCCACTATGAACAGTTCTGTTATGGCTCAGTATGATTTCAACAAACCCGTCTACCAAGTTGAAGAGGAGAGTGAGGAAGACTGTGAACTCCCTAAAGAATTGGTCAGATTGTTGAAGCAGGAGGAAAGGGTCATCCAACCTCATCAGGAGGAATTGGAGATTGTTAATCTTGGTACTGAGGACGTCAGAAGAGATATCAAGATCGGGGCTGCTTTGAAGACAGAGGTCAAGGGCAGGTTGATTGAAATGCTGAGAGAGTATGTGGAGATATTCGCCTGGTCTTATCAAGATATGCCTGGGTTGGATACCGATATTGTGGTGCATAGACTACCTCTCAGAGAAGATTGTCCTTCGGTCAAGCAGAAGCTTCGCAGAACTAGTCCTGATATGGCTGTTAAAATCAAGGAAGAGGTTCAGAAGCAGTTCGATGCGGGTTTCTTGTCTGTGACGACGTATCCCCCATGGGTGGCCAACATTGTTCTCGTGCCGAAGAAGGATGGCAAAGTCAGAATGTGTGTCGATTACCGGGATTTGAATAGAGCGAGTCCGAAAGATGATTTCCCATTACCTCACATTGATGTATTGGTTGATAACACGGCTCAATCCTTGGTTTTCTCTTTCATGGATGGTTTTTCTGGTTATAATCAGATCAAGATGGCGCCAGAGGACATGGAAAAGACGACATTCATTACGCCTTGGGGCCCGTTTTGTTATAAGGTTATGCCATTTGGGCTGAAGAATGTCGGTGCTACCTATCAGAGGGCTATGACGACTCTCTTTCATGACATGATGCACAAAGAAATTGAAGTGTACGTGGATGATATGATTGCGAAGTCGCAGACAGAAGAGGAGCACCTGGTTAATTTGCAGAAGTTGTTTGACAGATTGAGAAAGTTCAAACTGAGGCTAAATCCAAACAAGTGTACGTTTGGGGTGAGATTCGGGAAGCTGTTAGGCTTCATTGTCAGTGAGAAAGGGATTGAGGTTGATCCAACGAAAGTCAAAGCTATTCGAGAAATGCCTGAACCGAAAACTGAAAAGCAGGTTCGTGGGTTTTTAGGGAGATTGAACTACATTGCAAGGTTTGTATCTCACCTAACGGCCACGTGTGAACCAATATTCAAATTGCTAAGAAAGAATCAAGCAATCAGGTGGAATGATGATTGTCAGAAAGCTTTTGACAAGATAAAAGAGTATTTGCAGAAACCTCCAATCCTGATACCTCCAGTTCCTGGGAGACCGCTGATAATGTACCTGTCAGTGACTGAGAACTCGATGGGGTGTGTATTGGGACAGCATGACGAGTCTGGTCGAAAAGAGCATGCCATATACTACCTTAGCAAAAAGTTTACCGACTGTGAAATCAAATATTCACAGCTTGAGAAAACTTGTTGTGCTTTGGCCTGGGCTGCTCGCCGACTGAGGCAGTATATGCTGAACCATACTACCTAGTTGATTTCTAAGATGGATCCAGTGAAATACATCTTTGAGAAGCCGGCTCTCACCGGACGTGTTGCCCGTTGGCAGATGATTTTAACAGAGTATGATATCCAGTACACGTCACAGAAGGCCATCAAAGGAAGTATTCTGTCAGACTATCTCGCCGAGCAACCGATCGACGATTATCAGCCGATGATGTTTGAATTCCCTGATGAAGACATCATGTATCTTAAGATGAAAGATTGTGAAGAGCCTCTTGTCGAGGAAGGACCGGATCCTGATGACAAGTGGACATTGATGTTTGATGGGGCTGTAAATGTGAATGGTAACGGTGTTGGTGCAGTGCTTATCAATCCAAAAGGGGCTCATATACCTTTTTCGGCTAGATTGACTTTTGACGTCACCAACAACGAAGCGGAGTACGAGGCTTGTATCATGGGGATAAAAGAAGCCATCGATCTGAGGATCAAAACTCTTGACATATATGGAGATTCCGCTCTAGTGATCAACCAGGTCAATGGAGATTGGAATACGAACCAGTCGCATTTGATTCCGTATAGAGATTACACCAGAAGAATACTGACGTTCTTCAAAAAGGTGAAGTTGTATCATGTCCCCCGGGATGAGAATCAGATGGCTGATGCCTTAGCTACTTTGTCTTCTATGATCAAAGTTCATTGGTGGAATCATGTGCCACATGTTGCGGTGAATCGACTCGAGAGGCCTGCGTATGTGTTTGCAGCCGAGTCTGTTGTTGATGAGAAGCCGTGGTACTATGATATCAAGAACTTTCTCAAGAGCCAGGAGTATCCTGAAGGTGCGTCAAAGAATGACAAGAAAACCCTGAGGAGGCTAGCTGGAAGCTTTTATTTGAATCAGGATGATGTGCTGTACAAGAGGAACTTTGACATGGTTCTGCTCAGATGCGTGGATAG
Organism: Lathyrus oleraceus; assembly: GCF_024323335.1. Classification (NCBI taxonomy): domain Eukaryota; kingdom Viridiplantae; phylum Streptophyta; class Magnoliopsida; order Fabales; family Fabaceae; genus Lathyrus; species Lathyrus oleraceus. The sequence goes on from NC_066584.1 coordinate 296,964,019, forward strand.
ACACGAAACAGACATGTTGATGCAAGAAGTGCATGAAGGTTCGTTTGGTACCCATGCTGGTGGTCATGCAATGTCTAAAAAATTGTTGAGAGCCGATTATTACTGGATGACTATGGAATCTGATTGTTTCAAATACGCTTGGAAGTGCCATAAGTGTCAAATCTATGCTGATAAGGTGCATGTACCACCAAGCCCTCTGAATGTCATGAACTCGCCTTGGCCGTTTGCCATGTGGGGCATTGATATGATTGGGAAGATCGAGCCTATGCTTCGAATGGACATCGCTTCATCCTTGTTGCGATTGACTACTTCACCAAGTGGGTGGAAGCAGCTTCTTATGCTAATGTTACCAAACAAGTGGTTGCCCGGTTCATCAAGAAAGAAATCATCTGTCGTTATGGGGTCCCTAAGAGAATCATCACTGATAATGGTTCGAATCTCAATAACAAGATGATGAAAGAGCTTTGCAAAGATTTCAAGATTGAACATCACAATTCTTCTCCTTACAGACCGAAGATGAATGGTGTTGTAGAGGCGGCAAACAAGAATATTAAGAAGATTGTGCAGAAGATGGTCGTGACGTACAAGGATTGGCATGAGATGCTGCCTTTCGCTTTGCATGGGTACCGTACCTCAGTACGTACGTCGACCGGGGCAACCCCGTACTCCTTTGTGTATGGTATGGAAGCAGTCCTACCGGTTGAAGTGGAGATTCCTTCTCTGAGAGTTTTACTGGATGTCAAGCTTGACGAAGCCGAGTGGATTCGAACAAGGTTTAACGAGTTAAACCTTATCGAAGAGAGACGGCTAGCAGCTGTGTGCCATGGGCAGTTGTATCAGAGAAGGATGAAGAGAGCCTTTGATCAGAAAGTGCGTCCTCGAAGCTATCAGACTGGTGATCTAGTTTTGAAGAGGATCCTTCCTCCCGGTACAGATAACAGGGGCAAGTGGACTCCTAATTACGAAGGTCCATATGTTGTGAAGAAGGTCTTCTCCGGTGGAGCCTTGATGCTTACAACTATGGATGGTGAAGATTTTCCGTTCCCTGTTAACTCAGATGTAGTCAAAAAATACTTCGCATAAATTGACCCGCTGGACAAAAAGAATAAAAGAGTCCAGGCAAAAAAGGGCATCCCGGCGAACCAAAAAACAGAAAGAAAAGGTTCGGGCAAAAATTAGGGATAAAAATGAAAAGAATTTGTACACCCGGTAAGTCGAAAACCCGTAAGGGCGGCTTAGGCAAAAATGGGTATCCCGGTGGATTGAAAACCTGAAAGGGCGATCCAGGCAAAAGAGGGATTAAAGCGAAGACTACAGTCTGAGTTATCTGTACTTCATCACGCTTCGTCTTCTGCCATCTCAAAAGATGTGATCGGTCCAGTCATTCTTCTCAGAAAGCAAAGGAGTTGGGAGGAAACTGATGGTCTGTGAGTTATAACAGAATTGGGAAATGGTGGATGTCGTGTTCACATTGCCATTAGGATAGATTTTTCCTTTTGTGCGCAATTACCTCTTTCTAGGAATTGCTTCCTGATGTATTCGCCTTTTCAGGCCCATTTTCAATCAATAAAAGTCATTATTCAGATAAATAGCTTTCTTGTCTTTATTTTACTGTTTTGTTTGCAAAAACGTCCGAATTTTTGATAAACATTGCATATAAAAACATGAAGGCTAAACAATAACGTGCAGAAAGATAAAACATTTGAAAATCATTTTGAATGTTGAGGACACTTGAGCGTATCTTGTCCATGCAACCCCTGGGGCATGTTTGTTGAGTTGTTTTGCAGGTGGTCATCGGTGAGGACTCCCCAGTAGATATTTCCCCAGTTGATTTCCCCACTGAGTGGGAAGGATGTTGTATCTCCAGCGGAGGTATCAATGGAGTCGCTCTATTCCCCAGCAGGCTGGTTTGAAGTACTGTTATTCCCCAGCGTGGTCGTGAACGCTTATCCCCAGCGGTGTTGTGGATGTCTATTTCCAGCGTGGTCTGATATATTACTGCTCCCCACCAGGGTTGTTGCTCTTCCTCAGCAGAGTGGTGGATGCCTGTCCCCGTCAGGATTGTGAAGTTTTTCCCTAGCAGATCTCCCGAGCAGAGGTTTGTGTTGATGGTTTTCCCCAGCAGGTTCCCCGAGTGGATCAGGTTCGGTGAATTATCTCCATCAGAGTTTATCCTACCTGTTGGCAACTCTCCCCAGCGAAGTCGCCTTGTTTAATTCCCCAGCGAGGTAGTCTTGGTTCGTCCCCAGCGAGTTGCCTTGTTTGTTCCCCAAGCAGAGTCCCCGAGTGGATTGGGATCCTTTCCCTAGTAACAGTTTTATTTCTCCAGCATGAGTGAGAAGTCGGTGCACTCCCCGCAGAGCATTCCTCAGTCAGAGTCTCCCCACAGAGTTGGAGTATATGATCAGTTGGCTCCCCAGCCGGAGTTCATCATTTGCATTTGGCATATAGTAACCATTGCATCCTCAAAATCGCGTAGCATTTCCATTCAATATGGAGCATTACGCCATAGAAAAATTCAAACATATGCATTCATGTGTTAACCTAATCAGACTATCCCCGGCCGAGGCGGATCATTGTCCAACATCTGTCCAGCACGTTTGCTACAGTTGCTCCTGACAGCATTCAGGATATTCCCCAGAGAGGTTTATTTCCTCACCCGTCCGCGAACGGAAAGTTTGACTCCCCAGTGAGATCCCAACGAGTGTTTAGCCTTGCCCTGACATATGTAGATGTCATCTTGTGATACTGGTAAGTGTCATGTTAGCACCCGCGTGTGTTATTTCTTTTGGTGTCGGTAAACACCATCTTTCGGTGTCGGTAAACATCGAGTCCCACCCAGTCATCGGTAAATGTCTGGTCTTCTTTTGGTGTCGGTAAACACCATCTTTCGGTGTCGGTAAACATCGAGTCCCACCCAGTCATCGGTAAATGGCTGGTCTTCTTTTGATGTCGGTAAACATCATCTTTCGATGTTCGTAATACCCTTGTTTCTTCCCCAGTCTGGTTACCTCTCCGTTGGTTTCGATAAACGTCGAGTTTTTCCTAGTTGTTCGTTGACATCTAGTTGTATCTTTCCCCTCAGAGTCACCTCTCTGTTGGTTTTGATAAACGTCGAGTTTTTCCTAGTTGTCCGTTGACATCTAGTTGTATCTACCCCAGTAGGGTTACCTCTCCGTTGGTTTCGATAAACGTCGAGTTTTTCCTAGTTTCCCGTTGACATCTAGTTGTATCTTCCCCACAGGTCATCCGTTGATGTCTGTTCACCTCTCCGTTGGTTTCGATAAACGTTGAGTTTTTCCCAATCGTCCGTTGACGTTTGGTTGTGATTAGCTTTCCCCATTAGAATCTCCTTCCCTGTTGGTGTCGATAAACGTCGAGCTTCTCCCGTTCGTCCATTGACGTCTGGTCGAGTCCTTCCCATTCATCCGTTGATGTCTGGTCTCCTTCTCCGTTGGTGTCGATAAACGTCGAGTTTCTCCCTTTCGTCTGTTGACGTCTGGTCGAGTCTTTCCCCAGTCATCCGTTGATGTCTGGTCTCCTTCTCTGTTGGTGTCGATAAACGTCGAGTTTCTCCCTTTCGTTCGTTGACATCTGGTCGAGTCTTTCCCCAGTCATCCGTTGATGTCTGGTTACCTCTCTGTTGGTTTCGATAAACGTCGAGTTTTTCCTGGTCGTCCGTTGACGTCTAGTTGTGATTTCTACTCCCATTCATCGTCTTTCGATGTGTGGATGCTATTGTACCTTTGAAGGAAAAAATCAAAATCCCCAGGAGTCGTCGGTAAACGTCTTGTCTGGTTGCTTGGCTTTTCTTTGTATTATCCCCTGCGGAGTGCAAATATCCTAAGTCATTCCCCGCAGCGTGCAAATTTCTACGGTTCTTTGGTATTCAATCCCTGTTTACCCTGAAAGTCTGACAGTCGTTGCTCTCATCCGTTCGGGTTCCCAGTTGATTGAATAGGGGCAGCTGTAGCACCTCAAATTTGCACCTCCCATTTTGTACATTCATTTTCATTTTAGGTCATTAGCATTGCATTGTCCACTGCATAGCATTGCATTGTCCATTGCCTAGTGCAAGTCATCAGTCAAGACTGGTCAGGAGATTCAGTTGTGCAAGCAAGTAAGTGCATTATCCATGGAAGCAAAGCCCTAGGGTTGGTTCATTGAGTTCATGTGACCTAGGGATCATTTTGAAGTGGTTTGGTCAAGGGTTGGATGTTCAAAGCTCATCAGTCAAGATGCAATTCATCTGAAACCCTAGAAAGTCAACCAAAGTCAACTGTCAATTCAATCATGGATTTGAAGGTGGGAGATGGTTAGAGAGGCCTCATTCATGTCCATACAAGTCTCATTTGACATTTCAAACATCAACAATGAAGAATTTGAGGTCAGATGAAACGTTTCCAAAAATAGTAAGTGACCTGTAATTTGAAACTGCCAAAAATGGAACGGTTTTCTCCTCAAGATTACATCATCAAGAAAGCTTCAAATGGAATTTTGTCCAACATGAAAGTTGAAGATCTTGTTCTCCTATTTCCAAAAAGTCCAAGATCATGAATTTCTCATGTATGGTTGAAAAGATATGGATCAAACATGGCCAAGTGAATTTGAACTTCAAGAATGCATAACTTTTAAACCATAAGGCCAAATGGAGTGGTTCTTTTTTGTACATTCATCTCTTGACATGCACTATCCAATTCATGCATCATAAGCCATGCATTTTGATCACAAAAATATTTGACTTTTCATTTGAATTTTGGAGGGAAAGTTTGAATTTGAAAATTAGGCCTTATTTTCATATTCTAGCATTGCATTTGGTTGCCAAACAACATTTCAAGTGGATTATAACAGAATTTCGTGCATTGTTCCATTGCTTTTCCATACATGAGGTGCATTGGCCAATTTGCATAAACACTTGGTTTTCACTAATTACACTTGCATTGCTTAATTGTGATTAACAAACATGATTAGTACATCATATATAAGCTAAAGCATAACAGAAAACAGGTTTAACACATCACAATTCTCAGATCTGAAAAATCTCTTCAAACTTTCTCTCTCAATTTTCATCAAAATTTTGCAAAAGCATTGCCTTGTTCTTGGTTGATTCATCACATAGGAGCATAGTGGAGCATTGTTAGAGCAAGATCCAGAGGAATTCATCAAGATTCGAAGCTGTTGAAGTTTACATCCATCAATGGCAGTTGGAGATTCAAGCAAGATCAAGCACGATTGAGCTATCATTCCTCATCCATTCATCCATCTAAGCATTGAGGAGCATCTGTTTGAGCTTAGCATGGCCTGATTCGAGCAATTCCACTTCTGCATCTTCATTAAGGTCAGAATTCGATTCTCATAATCCATGAAGTTGTTATATGGATGTTGTAGATCCTTCATCACTGAGTACACTGAGCTTTAGATCTTTAATTTTCATAAAGAAATGAGTTAGTTATGTTAGCTTGAAGTTTGATATGTGAAAATGTATGTGTGCGATTTGCTGGATATATGTTGATTCATGTTAAACCATGCCTGGATTTGTAATGTGTGATGGAAGATCTATCCAATGATGTGTTCATTTTGCATTTCTGGACACTTTTGTTCTTGAGCCTCAAGAACATGATGAATGTTGATGAATATCCTAGGGTTTTCATGTCCAGAATCTGTTTGATCTTGTTTAGCGCTTGGCTGCATGTTTTTAAGTGTTTGTCTCCATGCATTGGTCCACGCTGTCGCTGGCTTGGCATTATGATTGGCCCTGAGTGTTTCCCACTGCCACATAGATTAAATGAAACGGTGCGTTTCATTAGGAAACGCGCCTAGTTCAAATGCGTTCTCACTTCGAATCCGGGCGAGGACAAGTTCCAAAATTGCCTTTGCATTTTATCTCATTTTTCTCCATCCATGTTCATGTATACTCTTTCATGTTTTTTTAATTTTTCATCCACTTAAAAAATCATAACTAAATAAATAATGATCCAAATGGCATGGGAATTTTCGCATTGTGCTCCTCATTGTGTCTAGTATTTTTTGACTATTTTTCCAGAAATTGTGCAGGGATGGAAATTAATGTGGCCTAGGGTTTGTGTATGCATGTCCAATTTGAACCTTGCTTGCCATATGCTTTGTGAAATGATGAGTTTTAATCCAATGCTTGTAAAAAATGGTATGCTTAAACTAGACATCTTGCTGGACATTTTGGTGTTGAGTTTGCATTTTTATCATTTGTGGTTGCTGAGATATGTTCATGTTAATGTAGGTGTGACAATGTGTGTCACACCTTTGCTTGCTCAACTTGATGAATTTCTTTGCCATGCCAAATGAACTCCAAATGATGTGATTTTTTGCATGTTGCTTCTTCTGGATGTTAGGATTGCTCATGAATTTTTGTGGAAGTTTTGGACTCATTTCTGATTTGTTTGAGATTTTTCTTTCTGGATTACCATTTGTGAGCTTTTGAATAGTCATGAACTTTCATGCTTTGTGAAATGCTGGTTGTGTATCCTATGAATGTGAAATTTTGCACATTGTGTCTAGGCATATTGAAGTTTATTGTGGCTTTAGTTTGAGGTCTTTATAATTTGCCAATTCTGTTTTAGGCTTGTGTTAAGTTGATGTACCAAATTGTTCCCTATTTGAGCTTGATTTGCTTACCTTGACTTATGGAATTTGATTACCATGCTTAAACTTGTCCAAATGCCTTTATTTTTGGTGTGTTGATCATATTATGTGTTCTGTTTAGCCATGATTTTTCTTGAGATTAATTGAACCATTTTTGAATTAATGTGTATTTGTTCATTCTGTTGCTTCAATGTGCTTCCAACTTGCATGCCTTGCCATGATTGATTTGTGAAATGAATTTGATTGATACTATTGACATGAGACTTTTTGGATTATGTTATTAATTGATTGAGTTTGATTCATGTCAATTTTCATGTTCTGTTTTGAATTATTTCCCCCTCTTTGACCCTAGGCCTTGTCCTAGTGGTTTGTGCTTATGTTTGAGCTTTGTTTTCAGGATGAGAAGCATATGGCCATGAGGAGATTGATTCACATTGCTTAAGTTGGATTATTTGGGTGATGTTGACTAATCTTGACTTGTTTTGTAGGTGGATTTTAGCTCATTTGAGTTGAGCTTGTGCTTTGCACATTGTAGCACTGCTTGTTTGACTATGTCTGTTAACTGTTGATCATTGGGTTGTCTGTTTGACTTTTTGAGTTGTATACTGATTGAGTTGGATTGTTTTCAGGTACATTAGTTGCTTAAGTTCTTTTGAAATTGCTTTTGCTATTGCTTGGTTGCTTAACCATTTGAGGTATAACTCACTGACTTCATGTAGTCTGGAAGACCTGTCCTGTTACTTGGGCAGGCACCTGTCTGAAGTCCTCCTTAAGAGGCAATGCTTGTGGTTGTTTATTTTTGTGCCAAGCAGGAAAAGTCCTTTGATAAGGCAATTGGCAGATAAAAGAGATGTGTAATCCATCTCCTGCTATTCAGTGTGTCATCCCTTTGCTCACATTATATGTTGATGCATTGTGGATATTAACCCCAAGATCTATGTTGTGTCAGTCACATGTGGATAGAAGAGTTCCTGCTTTCTAAACTCCCACACCTTCCATTCGAGTCAAGCTCTCCCAGGCCAGGGATAAGAGCTGTGAGGCACACCCCTCACTTCCCATTTCATCTGCTTCACCCTAACCCTCAATGTTAGGGTTAAGAGCTAACATCACCCGATTCCAGTTGGCTTGTGTTTCACAGCCTAACCTCCTGTGAGCCCACTTTGTTTGTATATAGTGTGTACTAATTGTGTGAATGATTGCTTTGCCTGTGCTGTTTAGGATAGCTTGCTCCCTGTGCAAGTTAGATAGAAACTTCAACCTAGGACCATGGTGAATTTGCATGATAACTATTAGGCTCGAGTTAGTCTCCCTTCTAGTATGTCATTTCCCAGTCTCTGGTTAGGCTAGTCCTTTGTCCCTGCGTAGGGGAACTACGTCGCCCTGATCCTCATACCATATGAGGTACGTAGGCAGGAGATGAGCTGATCTCTCCGGGCGCCCTTTTCGTTTTGTCTTGTGTGTGTTAGGAGATGGATGTAAGACCAGCGATTGGCATTCCGTATCCTCTTGTTGTTTGCTTGGAGTCCGATGTAAGTCCAGCAATTGGCATTTGGTTTCCAGTGTGTGTTTGTTGGTTCGGAGTCTGATGTAAGTCCAGCGATTGGCATTAGGTTTCCATGTTTGCCTGTTTGTGTGGAGTCTGACGTAAGTCCAGCGATTGGCAGTCGGTTTCCTATGTGGTTTTGTTTGGCGTGCGTTAGCCGAGCTACGAGTGCTCTGATTCTTCTTTAGTCTGAGAAGATACGTATGCATAGGATGCGACATCCTAGCGAGCACGTTTCCCCCTGTCCCGAACTACGTCGAATCTGATGTCTGTGCCTGACAAACTACGTAGGCCCAGGATGCGATATCCTGCCGAGTTAGTTTCTCTTGTTTTCCTGTGTCTCTTTTCAGTCAGTGTTTGATGTGTTTGAGCAGTGTTTCTCGTCGAGTACGACAGATGCGTAGGCGTGGATCCCGTCGAGTACGACAGATGCGTAGGGGTGCTAATACCTTCCCTTCGCATAACCGACTCCCGATCCCATCTTTCTCTGGTCGCGAGACCATGTTCTATCCAGGTTTACTTCGAGCGTTTCCTTTCCCTCTTTTGGGATAAATAACGCACGGTGGCGGCTCTGTTGTTTCGTTTTCTCCGCCGGTTTTTCGCGTAATGCGACAGTGTGTATCTGGTGTGTCCTTTTGTGAAGTATTCCGTTCTTTATATAGTCGTTGTGAAGGACCATTGGAGTGAAGATAGAATCTTGGTCATTGAAGAATGATTAATATCATTACTCTCCTTGTTTCTTTCTAAAACAGTTTTGCCCGCCTCATTATTCCCTTCTTGAAATACTTGCTTTCCATATTAAGCTTTTTTTCGGTTACACGTTTTGGACTGGTGAGTCTACATCAGAGTCTTGATATATCAGAGTTTGTCTTTAGAGGATGATTATGTATGGTCCCATCAGAGCTTCTCAATGCTCTAGACTTCTTTAGTATCAGAGTCTGGATTTTGGAGTCTTTTATCGGAGCTTCTGACTTCTTAATGTTACGCTGGTATCTGCGTTGATCAGAATCGGAACCTTCTGGACGCATCCTTTCTGAGTGGCATCTGATCATGGAATATTTTATATCTGATGTAATTTTCTATCTGATGTATCGTCAGAGTCCTGCATAAATGGTCAGAGTCCTGCACATAAAGAAAAACTCTCGTTAGAGTACCATTTTTGTTTCATCCTTTGTTATCATCAAAATCTTAGAGATATATTGTAGAACCAACTTAGTTCTTACAACTCTAAGGTTGATGAATTGAGAAAGCTCAGCGAGTTCCTGACTCAAGATTACCGAGTGGCCTTCAAACAGGCCTATGGCAACCTGTTGGGAGTTTTGTCTACCAAGGAAGACTCGGAGTTGATGTTCACATTCGCACAGTTCTATGATCCCACACTGCACTACTTCACGTTGCAAGACTTCATTCTAGCTCCCACAATAGAAGAATTTGCCCATCTGCTACAGTGCTTCGCGTTTCAAGACTTCCTTCTAGCTCCTTATATGATTGAGGATAATTTCCCAGATTCCGCAGATATAGCTCAAGCCTTGTGCATGAAGAAGGATTTAATCGAGTCCATTCTCCGAATCAAGGGTAACACACATGGCCTACCGTCTAAATTCTTAGTCGAGAATGCTACTGTGTTTGCCAATAGAAGAAGTTGGGACGACTTTTACGCCAGCTTCGCACTACTCATCTATGAGTTAGTACTATTCCAGAATGTTGAAGGCTTCGTTGACAAGATCGCCATCACCATATTCATCTCCCAGAACTCGGTTCCCACCTTACTAGCTGATGTATTCTTCTCTTTCCATTGGAGAAACATGAAGAAATGGGGGACTATAAATTTTTGTATTCCTTTTCTTTAGAAGTGGATCATATCCCACCTACTGAAGAAAGGGTCGTTTGTTGATAATGTGGGTGATTTGAAATGGTCACAGAGGTTGATGTCATTAGATACTGAGGACATCGTCTAGTTTAGTCTCGATTAATCGAGGGTGGAGCTAATCTTCCGATGTAGGGAGTTCCCAAATTTTCCTCTCGTCATCATAAAATGGGGTTTGATCAACTATAATCTCGTTCTCTCGTTGCGTCAGTTGGGATATCCGCTCAAGGAGAAACCTGAAGACCGTGTGTTGGAAGAACTGATGTTAGCTGAAGGGGTTGAGAATCTAGAGATGATGAAGAAAGTCTGCAGAGCCTGGGGCAAGATATAGAGAATTGGGAAGAAAGAACTAGGCAAGCAACTATGTACCATGACAGCTCCATATGTTGATTGGATGGAGTCAAAGGCCAAAATGATCAAACTGCCATACCCATGGGAACCTTCCATGTGTATTAAGACCATCAAATCATCTGTCGCCTTCGTTTCTAAAGTGGATCGCCTCAAAGAAATCATCAAGAAGTTGGAGAAGGAGAATGTCGGTCTCCGTTCCAGCCTGATAAAGGTCACCTTAGAAAAGAACACTCTGAAAGCCAGTCTCAGTCAGAAAAAAGAAAGATTCAACAAAGCAGATACTGATATTCAGATTGAGAAAAACAAAAGGAGGAAGGTGGGAGATGCCTTGAAAGGATCTTTTGAGACCATTGCCAACAAGAAAAAGGAGTTAGCCGAAGCCCAACATCGAGCCTGCAAGAGGGAGATTGACTACCAAGGCCAGATCAAGACTCTGCAAGACCAATTGGAGAAATGTCAGAAAGAGTTGAAGGACGAGCAAGCCCGTGCCAAGAAGCTGGAAGCAACGCTCGCACAAATCCAGAGTGACATCGACAAAAGGTTTGAAGAGATACGAGCTTTGAATAGTCAAGCCCATCAGAACTTGGAAGAAAGAAACCAGCTGCAAGAGGAAGCTACCCAATGGGAGGTTCAGAGTCGTCACTTGCAAGTTCTCCTAGACCAAAAGGAAGATTTTATACAGGATATTCTGAGCGGACCTAATAACTCTCTACTGAGCAACCTCATCAAGGACACTCGATATTGGACCGATAGACATGCCCGCCTAGCCGAATTTGTAATCAGTCACTCGAGGACCTTCCTGGATTGCTGAAGAGAGCTCACACTGACATGTTCCGTCACAACACTCTGTGGGCCATTTTCCATTTTGGATCTGTGTGTAGGGTTATTATGGCAAGGATCAAGTCTGATCTCCATGCTAGTTTATCAAAGTGATCTCGAGTTGTAATAATTTATACTGTTTGACTTTCAAATGAATAAAAGAGATTTTGATGAAATACTTTTGTTGTCTTATTCCTCCTCACTATATGACTCTATATGCACACTGACACACTGGCACCCTAGAAATAATCTTTCATTAATCGTTAAAATGCATTTATTACATTCATTCATTACACATAGCTAACCAGAAAACAAATTCTTACCATCACTGTTTTTCCACAGCCAAAACGACGACTCGTCATCACTATTTCACACGAGCAAACATACCCAAGATCATGGTTGACTTTGAAGCTGACAACGCTGCAGTCCGTGAATCGCTTGCCCAAGTCCATGGCAGAATGAACCTCTTCCAAGGGAACATGGAGGCCATCTTGGAAATCCTCCAGACTCAGAGGGCTCCCGCCTCTGCTAACCCTACTGATGACAACGCCACCCGTGCTGCTGGGGTGACCAATCCTACTGCTACTGCTGGTGCTACCGTTGAAACCCCGATGGAGACTGTAGTACCAACCACTGAAAACCGTAAACTGGTCCATGCTGACATGAATAGGATTGTTTCTGCCTACCCTTGGGGAATGTCCCAAAACTTTGCTACTCACTTTGCCAATGGGAGAGCCTTCTTCCCTTATCTGACTCTCACCGCCACTGCTGCTGCTGGAAACCCTGCTTTCTCATGGGGTATACGTACTGTTCAGACTGGTTGACGCTACCAACCCTAAGGACAACTAAGGTCAGGTTCCCAATGAAACTCCTGATGCTGAAGGTGAATACCGAGGCCCGTGCCTCCATTTCCAGATTCCCACTCAAGATGCTCAACCTGTGAGCACCAATCAGGTTATTTCATTCAGTTATCCTGGGGAAACCTCTGTGCCCATGTTTACCTATGCACCCACCAACCCTGCGCTCCAGTATGTGCAGACAAGGGCACCTCAGGCTCCTAGTGCACAAGCTGGAGGGCAGTATCGTCACACGGTGCATGCCGCTCAGATAGTGCCTCCTGGTTTCTCGTACCCACCATAGATGTTGTTCGCTCCCCTAAATGTGCATGTTCAGGCAATAGCTCCTGAGACCTCTCGACCAGCCAGTCAGATCGCTCTTTCCGCTGTTGATCTGGCCAGACCTGCGGATTACCAGCTGTTGGACGACAAAATAAGGGCTATTGAGGGTTTCTCAGCCTTTGGTATTGATGTTAGAGATCTGTGCTTGGTTCTGAATGTTGTGCTTCCGCAAAAGTTCAAGGTGTCAGACCTCCTGAAATACAAAGGTCTAAGCTATCCTCGCAGTCATATCACCATGTATTGTAGGAAGATGGCGTCATATATCGATAATGATGACTTGTTGATCCATTGCTTCCAAGATAGCCTGTCTAGGGCTTCTCTAGATTGGTACATGGGTTTGGAACGCACAAAGATCCGGTCATGAAGAGATTTATTCGAGGCATTCCTAAAACAGTATAAGTACAACCTTGACATGGCTCCGACAAGGCTTCAGTTACAGAATCAGACGCATAAATCTAATGAGACCTTTAAAGAGTATGCTCAATGTTGGCGCGAGATGGCGTCCAGGGTCTGATCAACACTATCTGATAATGAACTGGTAGATATCTTCATGGATACACTCCAAGGGTTGTATTATGAGAAGATGATTGGAAGTTCGTCTACAAACTTTGTAGATATGGTAACTATTGGTGAACAAGTAGAGAATGGGCTGAAATCAGGGAAGATTACAGATACGATCGCTCCGTAGACAACGAACAAGAGGTCACATGGGGGCTTCGCAAAGAAGAAGGAGGGGGAATCAAATGTTGTGATGGCAAGTGCCCGCCCTCAATATCAGTTTCCGATGACCCCTATTCCATACTATCTGTATCCATATGTTTCCGCAACTCAGTATCAACAACCGCCATGTCAATATCAACCGCATAAAGGTAATCAACAACCAGCACCTACTCCGAGAAATCAGAACCAGCAATACAATCGTGATAATAAAGGACAAGATCGAGGTCAGAACAACAGAAACAATTTTGGTAACCGTCCCCAGATTGACAAAATTCCAGTACCGTATGCAGATCTGGTGCCATATTTTATCCATGTAGGGGCTATCGTACCAAAAGAAATACCTGCTGCCACTCCTCCATTCCGTCATAAGCATGATTCTAACGCTTCACGCGCTTATCACATCAGGTTCATAGGGCATTCTACAGAGGACTGTTGGGCCCTCAAATAAAATATCCAGGATTTGATTAACCAGGAGATCCTGACCTTCTCCGAGGAAAAACCTAATGTGAAGACGAATCCCTTGCCAAATCATGGTGGTTCAAGAGTCAATGATGTAGTCAAAGAGGAAGAAATTGAATCCGTACTGAGAGTCGAAGATGTAAAGACTCTGCTATCAGTTGTATTGAAGAGACTTGAGCAGTTTGGGTTCCTAGCAGGTATACATGATGATTGCACACTATGTGCATATGATCTAGACAATTGCGACGAGTTAAGGAGTTGTGTGCACAAACTGATGAATCAGGGTGTGATACAGTTCTCCAAGTCCAGGGAAGTCGAAGAAATTGCAGTAATTGAACCAATAACTATCGTATATACGAAGAAGAAGGTTGAAGCTCATCCCAAGAGGATTCAACCAATTCATTTCCGTGTTCCCAATCTGTTTCCGTATCAGAACACCAAGGCAGTACCTTAGACTTATGAGACAACAACGTATTTGGGTGGAAAAGAAATACGTATTCCTGACACTGAAGTCGTCAACATCACTAGAGCGGGAGGCATGACTCGTAGTGGCCGTGTATTCGCTCTAAAATACACTCCTAGGGTGTCTCCATCACCCATAGTTATCCCGCCTAAGGAGAAGGTCATTCCTACTCCGACTCCGCGGGCAGGGGCAACTGTACCTGCCACTCCGAACATGACCATTGTTCCAGTACCGACGAATGTTATTGACAACAAAGCTGCAGAATCAAAAATATCTAAAGGTAAAGGGCCGATGGTTAAAAATAAGCAAGTTGAAGATCACAAGAAGAGCATCACTTTTGACGAAAGCCAAGAATTCCTCAAATTGATCAAGAAGAGTGACTTCAAAATCGTCAACCAGTTGAACCAGACTCCCTCCAAAATATCCATTTTATCTCTGCTATTGAATTTTGAGGCTCACCGCAAAGCATTGCTGAAAGTGATGAATGTCACTCATATGATGCAAGATATCACGATTGGTCAGTTTGACAACGTGGTTGCTAATATTACTGCCAACAAGTATTTGGGATTTAACGAAGCGGAATCACCTCCTGAGGGAAATGCCCATAATAAAGTGTCACACATTTTGGTCATGTGCACAGACTCTCTTCTATCTCGAGTCCTCGTTGACACTGGTTCCTCGCTTAATGTATTTCTAAAATCTACACTAAGCCAGTTACAGTTTAAAGGACCTGAGATGAGGACCAACGCACTGATTGTCCGAGCTTTTGATGGTTCCCGAAGGCAGGTTATTGGGGAAGTCGATATGCCCATCTGTGTTGGACCCCATCAGTTTAGCATTACCTTCCAGGTCATGGATATCAACCCAACTTACAGTTGTTTGTTGGGCATATCATGGATTCATGTTGTTGGGGCAATCACCTCCAAGTTGCACCAAAAGTTGAAGTTCTTGATTGATGATAAGTTGGTAATTGTGAGCGGTGAAGAAGATTTGTTGGTTAGCGAACTCTCGTCCTTCAGATATGTTGAGACAGATGAGGGTATTGTTGAGATTCTGCTTCACTGTTTAGAATTTGAAGATGTCAATTCTGCTATCGCCAATCATGACCAATCATCTGCTACCGTTCTATCCTTAGTGAAAAGTGCCAAGCAGACGTTGGAGAAAGGCCCACTTCCCGGTTGGGGTAGAGTTGTCGATGTGGCAGAAAAACGTGACAGGTTTGGTATCGGTTATCATCCAGCAGCACGCAAGGCAAGCCCAAAAAAGAAGCAGTTCAACCCGGTCAAATTCAGTAGCGCTGGCTATTAAAACGATCATATTGTGGCAGTCGTTGGAGAATCTAGTGGCAACAAACCAGAGGCGCCCAACCTCATACGCAGATGTCCTCTATGGTTCAAGCTTCCCAACTAGACGGCTATCGTGATTCCCATAGTATACTCGGAAAAAATGTAATGTATTTTGTTTTCTCAATCCCTCGTCCCCGCCTAAGACAAGAGGATAACTTGTAAGGGCCTCCAAGTTTAAAAGTATTATGTGAATAAATAAAAAGTATTTTTGCATGCAAAACTTGTGTTCCCTTTTCTTTCAGTTATTTTTACTTTTTCACTAAAACAACGAAATGACAAAAGATTTCTTTTTCTTTTTTCCACTTTCTCAAAAGCATACTAAAATAATCTCATCATATGCAGAGCAAACAAAACTATTGATTACAACATGGGAAAAATAAACTGTAAATCTGGATTTCCAATCAACCGAGCTGAAGATGACATTGAGGAAGATTGTGAATTACCAGCTGAACTAGCACAACTTCTTGAGCACGAAGAAAAAGATATTCATCCATACAAGGAACCAGTTTATGTCATTAATTTGGGTTCTGAAACTGATAGAAAAGAAGTAAAAGTTAGGGCATCTCTTGCCAAGCATGTACACTCCGCATTGGTAGAGTTGTTGCACGATTATGTTGACGTCTTCGCTTGGTCGTATCAATATATGCCAGGGTTAGACACCAGCATCATTGAACATCACTTGCCTCTCAAGCCTGAATGTCCTCCCGTCAAACAAAAGCTCAGAAGGACTAGACCTGACATGCCACTCAAGATCAAGGAAGAGGTTAAGAAGCAGTTTGACGCTGACTTCTTGGCCATTTCTGAGTATCCGCAGTGGGTTGCTAACATTGTTCCAGTTCCGAAGAAAGATGGTAAAGTCAGAATGTGTGTAGATTACCAAGACCTCAATAGAGCAAGTCCGAAAGATGACTTCCCGTTGCCTCATATTGAAGTTTTGGTTGATAATACAACTCAGTTTTCTGTCTTTTATTTCATGGATGGGTTCTCTGGGTACAATCAGATAAATATGTCGCTAGAAGATATTGAGAAGACAACTTTCATCACACCCTGGGAAACTTACTACTACAAAGTGATGCCATTCGGCTTGAAGAATGCAGGAGCAACATATCAGCGTGCCATGGTAACCCTCTTTCACGACATGATTCATGAAGAGATCGAGGTTTACGTGGACGACATGATTGCCAAATCCAGAACTGAAGAAGATCACTTGTTGAACCTGAGGAAATTGTTTATCATACTCCGAAAGTTTAAACTGCGCCTGAATCCAGCTAAATGCACTTTTGGGGTCCGATCCAGTAAACTCTTGGGTTTCATAGTCAGTTAGAAGGGTATTGAGGTTGATCCCGACAAAGTTCGAGCCATCCAAGAAATGTAGGCTCGCCGAACAGAAAAAGAGGTCTGAGGTTTCCTTGGTCGACTCAATTACATCTCCAGATTCATATCACACTTAACGGCTACCTGCAAATCGATATTCAAACTGCTGAGAAAGAATCAATCGATTGTATGGAACGATGATTGCCAAGCGGCATTCGATAAAATAAAAAAGTACTTGCAAGAACCACCAATCCTGATACCACCGGTTCCTGGTAGGCCTCTCATTATGTACCTCACAGTACTTAATGAATCTATGGGTTGCGTCTTGGGTCAACGTGACGACACAGGCAAGAAGGAACATGTTATTTACTATCTCAGCAAGAAATTCACTGATTGTGAGACCAGATACTCACTCTTAGTGAAAACTTGTTGTACTTTGACCTGGGATGCTCGACGCCTGAGACAGTATATGATTTGTCATACCACTTTATTGATATCCAAAAGGGATCCGATAAAGTATATCTTCGAAAAGCCTGCTGTTACTGGTAGAATTGCCCGGTGGCAAATGTTCTTGACCGAGTATGACATTCAGTATGTGGCCCTGAAAGCGATAAATGGGAGTGTTCTGTCTGACTACCTTGCTCACCTGCCCGTCGAAGGTTATCAACTGTTGAGGTTTGACTTTCCAGACAAAGACATTATATTTATCAGAGACTTCACTATGCCAGGTTTTAAGGCAGGCCCCGAACCATGATCGCGATGGACGCTCTTGTTCGACGGTGCTTCCAATGCTCGTGGTCGTGGCATAGATGTTGTTATCACTTCTCCAACCGGTTTCCACCTTCCATTTACCGCTAGATTGTGTTTTGACTGCACCAATAATATGGCAGAATATGAAGCATGTATCTACGATTTGGAGGCGGCCATTGACTTAAGGATCAAGATTCTTGAGTTATACGGTGATTCAGCTCTGGTAATAAGTCAGGTAAAAGGTGATTGGGAGACTCGGGATAGCAAGTTGATACCTTACAAGGAGTATATCAGAAAACTGGTACCCTATTTTGATGAAATATCTTTCCATCATATTTCTAGGGAAGAAAATCAGTTAGCAGATGCTCTAGCCACGGTGGCATCTATGTTCAAAGTCAAATGGAAGAATGAAGCTCATCCATCCATATTGACCACTTAGATGAACCAGCACATTGTCTAGCAATCGAGGTGGATCC
Source organism: Lathyrus oleraceus (assembly GCF_024323335.1). NCBI lineage: Eukaryota > Viridiplantae > Streptophyta > Magnoliopsida > Fabales > Fabaceae > Lathyrus > Lathyrus oleraceus. The sequence continues at coordinate 296,981,923 of NC_066584.1, forward strand.
TGATGATAAGCTTTGGTTTTATGACATAAAGACATTTCTGGAGAAACAGCAATATCCCGAGGGTATATCCATTATCGATAAGAAGGCTCTGAGAAGACTCTCTTCCAAGTTCTTCCTAAACAATGATGTACTATACAAACGGAATTATGACTTAGTGCTGCTCAGATGCGTGGATAGACATGAAGCTAGTACAATCATAAAATCCATACATGAAGGCTGCGAGGGGGTACATGCAAAAGGTCCTGCTATGGCCAAGAAGATCATTCGGGCTGGGTATTACTGGACAACAATGGAGGTTGACTGTTACAACTTTGTTAAAAGATGTCACAAATGTCAGATATACGGTGACAAGATCTTTGTGCCACCGAACCCACTAGACGTTTTGAATTCTCCATGACCCTTTTCTATGTGGGGTATTGATATGATTGGGATGATAGAGCCTAAAGCTTCCAACGGTCATCGATTCATCCTGGTCATCATCGACTACTTCATGAAATGGGTCGAAGTTACTTCATATGCCAACGTCACACGACAAGTGGTTACCCGGTTTATCAAGAAAGAGATAATCTGCTGCTATGGGATACCTAGCAAAATTATCACTGACAATGCCAGTAATCTCAACAACAACATGATGAAGGAGTTATGCGAAGAGTTTAAGATCGAGCACCACAACTCTTCACCATATCGACCCAAGATGAACGGTTCCGTAGAAGCAGCTAATAAGAATATCAAAAGGATCATCCAAAAAATGGTCAAGACATACAAAGACTGGAATGAGATGTTACCCTTTGCTCTGCAGGGTTACAGAACCTCAGTTCGCACATCCACCGGGGCAACTCCATACTCGTTGGTGTATGGGATGGAGGCGGTTCTATCGATTGAAGTCGAGATCCCTTCACTCAGAGTCATCATGGAGGCTGACCTCGATGAAGCTAAATGGGTTCAATCACGGTATGACTAGTTGAATCTGATAGAAGAAAAGCGTTTGACGATCGTTTTTCATGGTCAGTTGTACCAAAGACGTCTCAAACGAGCTTTTGATAAGAAATTTCTTCCTCGTGAGTACCGTGCAGGGGAACTCGTGCTCAAGAGGTATTCTGCTATTCACTCAGACCCGTGAGGCAAATGGACTCCCAACTATGAGGGACCTTTCGTCATCAAGAAGGCCTTCTCAGGTGGGTCTCTAATCCTCACAACAATGGATGGGGAAGACTTACCCTCGCCAGTGAATGCAGACATAGTCAAAAAATATTATGCCTAAAATGAAATGATAAAAGCCCGCTAGACTAATCTTTACAAGATTCATCTAGGCAAAAATGGCTATCTCGATGGACCAAAAAATGAATTATCCATGCAAAAGTTAGGGAACAAATATAAAGCTCGCTAAGTCGAAAACCCGAAAGGGAGACTTAGGCAAAAAGGAGCATCCTGGTGGACGAAAAGAATAAAAATGTTCAGGCAAACGTTAGGGATAAAGGCATTGACTATGATCCTCGAGCCCATTACGCTACAAGCTAGATATCAGAGGGTCAAAGATCAATCCAATCATCGTCAGTCGAAGCAAGGTCTCGGGATCCAGATTCTGCGGTAGACTAAGGCCAATGTTGTAATCAATGGAAAAAATATACAAAAATATTTCCCATTGCCATTTCATTTATTTTTCAATTTTTGAAGCATCCTCATCAAGGGTGTTTGCATCTTTGTACACACCATATGTACAGTTCTATTCATAATCAATAAAATTCAGCTTCTTTTATCAAGTACTTTCCCCCTCCTGTATTTTGTACGCAAAATAACTGATTCATCTTATTCACATAATGCCTTAAAATTTCGAAGAATAATAAAATCTACACTAAAGGGAAACACTATGCATTATTATAAAATCCCGATGAACTTAAAAGATGATTGGTAGCTCAAAGGTGGTGTTGCTCGAACACCTGTGACATTCATATGGCTGCCCCATTGATTGGTGTCTCGATATTCTTCAGCAGATAGACGATTCCTTGACATCAGTGTTAACTCTTGGATTTCATAATGTCCGCCTTCCAATCTTCGATGACAAGTCGGAGTCCCCATCACAATAAACAGCCATATCCCCCACAAATGACCTACGTCTAACCAAACCAACAAACATGCATGCATCATAATAGTAAAACATACATCATGCACCATGCATATCATACTCTCCACCAAGATATTCCACACACATCAAACACATGTTCGATAACAGTGTGATCACCCGTTCAAGCAAATTTTGGATACGTCGGTATTTAATCCTCTTCTACCTTGAATACCTGAAAAACGTCCGCAATTCCCGTATTCAGGTTCAAGAAGATTAAATAGGGGAAGTTGTTGTACCCCAAAATCTTCCCCTTCCCCCCCCCCCCCCCCCTTTTCTTCACATCTCCATCTAACCATTTGACTAGAGTTCAATTGCATACATTATTAACTCATGCATAAGCACCATTAATTACCATGGATTTCAAGTGTTTGACTTGAAGGGCTTTGGTTTGCTCTCACAATAATTGGAAATGCTTGGTTTGGACTTTCCCCGAAACACCGAAGCCTCAAAAACCCTAATCTCAGGTAATCTCAAGTGATGTGTCACACTCAGCATCTGGTACTTGGTCCGTCCATTTTGTCTCGTTTGATGCTCGAGTCTTCTGGTCATGATCTAAGTACTTGGTCTCATAACTTCCATCCACTTTCATTCATTCACTCAATCATTGTCATGCCATTATGCTTGATCCATAGGTTCCCGTCTCTCGCTTCCATGGGTCGGTTACAGATCTTGAGTTTGGGCTTATGGTCGTGTCAAGTCATTTTCATTCAATTGGTCAATTCCATTCTTTTTTATCCCTAAAACATTCATTACATACAAAAAAGGGTGCAAAAAAGGTATTGCATTGGAAAAAACTCATTTTTGGAGGTTTTTAGCCCTGTGACTCGGCGCAAAACCCCCGGGTCCGAACAGGTCGACCCACCGGTCGATTCAATTCTGGGAAACTTAAGTGAGTCGACTCAATCACTCTTTGCGTCAACTCATGCTCCTTCTTTCTTTGAACCATGTTCCCTCGGGTCGGAACAGGTTGACCCACCAGTCGACTCAATTCTGGAAATTCCTTATTGAGTCGACTCACCCGTCCCTTGCGTCGACTCATTTCCAACTTTCCTTTCAATCATTTCGTCGTGGGTCCGGACAGGTCGACTCCCAGGTCGACTCAACCCTGGGAAGATCACTATTTGAGTCGATTCATTCCCTGTTTGAGTCGAATCATAGCTTGTTTTGCAGGATTTTTACACTACTAATGTGAGAAGGGAACTTTTGGGTTGAAGCACGATCCTTCATCATTGGAACTTGCAATCCAAGACCAATGTACACCTGCATGAACACCAGGAAAGTCGTGAGCACTCGACGACACTCCAAGGTTTGGTACTTCATCAAGCTTTAACCTCATGCATTGTGAATACAGTGATTCTGCAGCAAACCAAGTGCAGCAAATTCACAAACACTTCAACTTGCACAATCATAACCAAGACCAAAATCACAAGACACAACCACTGTTAACCTACAGTTGCAAGTCATGATAGTTATATTTTGTGCCTTAGCCAACATCAAAGCTAATTTCATTCAAATTTCCACCTGCAATAGCCAGTCATAAACCACCATTTCCACTAAATTAACTAATTAACTAACCTCCAACTCAGTGAGTTAACTACCTAAACTCGTTGAGTTCATCCCAACTAACTCCAGACCTCTTTTAACTAACTCCAAGCCTAACTCCAAACCTCATTGATCCCAAGCCTAACCTCTATAAATTCTCATCTTCATCATCATTCAACACTAGCTACACTTTTGCATTCATCACCTTCAATTCTCTACAATCTCTCTCTGAACCCTCTCCCTCTCACACTCAAAGCTCAATTTCCCCAAAACTCCATTGAAGCTTCACATTGAAGCTTCAAGAAGAGTGAGATTAACCTCATCATACTATAGTATTCTTGAAGAAGAAGATTCAGAAAATAAGCAAGTCAGAGGAAGATAAAGGCAATACTTCACCTTCTTGTACAAGTGATTTTCCGTCATCATCTTCTCCGATCAACACTTGCCAGAGCAATTCTTAGCTTCGGAGGTAGGTTATTTTTTCATTGCATTTTGGTTGTTATGCTGAATATTACACCATGCTATTACAAACCTCTATCGTGAGGAACTTCGAATCTTGTTCATGGAGGAGTATTGTAGATCTGAGTTTTTAGGGGTTCTTGAGGATTCCGTCTCATTATTGGATTTAGGAAAGGAATTAGAGAATTTATTGATTGGATCCTTGTTCGGGAGGTGGATACGAAGATGGAGGTGTCTCCGCTTTTCATTTTCGGTAGCTACCGTCGTCGGAAGCGATTTCCGGTGCGGTGGTCCGCGGTGGAGCTCCGACACCGACAACCTAAGCTGTCATGGAAAAGGCGCGCAAGACATTCAAAAAATTTCTGGTTTTTTCCAACACAACTCCCAATCTTTGGGCTTATTTTCTGATTGGGCTTGTCACATTCTAACCCCAATACAGTACTGTCTCACTCCATTTTTTCTGCTGCACCCCCTGGCTGAAAAGAAATTGCTCTACAGTGGGCTTTGGCAATTGAAGCCCACACATTTGGACCCTGTTTTGCTCCTTTTTTTCTGCACATCCAAATCAGGCCTACACACCCTCTGTTTTGCAAATGGTCAGTATTTTATTTATTTTTTTGTTTGTTTTTTGTTTTGTTAATTAGATAATTTTTTAATTGTTAGAATTTAGGTTAATTAGATTAATTAGGAGTTCAATTAGAATTTTCATAATTAGGATTATAGATTTAATAATCATTAAAATTGTCAAAAGACCATTTTACCTTTTAGAGGTAATTTTGGACATTTTCCCTTATATAATCATATGCTCCTTTAGGAATAGAATTTAACTTAGAATCTTAACCATAACATGTTCCCTTAGGAATTTAACACATGCTTTTAATCGAATTTCTGACTAACCATGACATGTACCCTTAGGATTAGCTTGTAATTAATTTTAACCATTATATTAGGGGCTAACCTAATTTTCAAACCAAAATAAACCCATGATTAAATTGACCAAAAGTAATTTTGATCAATTAAATCCTTTGAACTTGTATAATCCCACAGTCCAAATTAAGTTACCAAAAGACCCTTGGTCACTTAAAAAGACTTCTACTCTAAGTTGTGGAGCTCGAAGCCTCAAGTCAAAATCTTCAATCAAGGCATCCTCAGTCACACTAAGTAGCGGATTATACAAGACAAATCAAAGGTCAACACTTGGTTAAGACAATTCAAGGTGTACGAAACGAGCCTTAAGTAGTAAGGAATGATGATATGAAGTCTCTCCTATCCTTGTCTAGAGCGACTTTGCATATGGGGCGTATGCTCTGAAATTCTGGTGTACTCAGAGTTCAGATGTTCTACTCGAAGTCATGACATCTGATCCAACATAGTTACTAATACAGTAAGACAGTTAAACAAGTTACAACCTAGTACTCATATGCACACATTCACAGATGTCAAGACCTCTGCTACTATATCACCATAGAATGGAAGAACACCCAGTTCTGTCCATCTGGTACAAGGACACAGCAGAGATCAAACATAGCACTTCCTTCTATTTAGCCTGCTCAATTATCAGCATGATGTCTCAACATTGATTTGAACATCACCTGTTCCAGCATTACAGTTTGCAGTACTGTAAAAGACCAACCAGTCTATACTTCAGTACCAGCAGTCAATGATGAATGTCATAACATTCTGTTTGGCATCCAGACAGAAGCTATGTGTCAGGTCTGTTATTTCCTTGATAAACAGGCTGAAATACAGACAGAATTATAACGTGCAGAAGGTAAAAAACACAAGTAATTGTTAACCCAGTTCGGTACAACATTACCTACTCTGGGGGCATACCAAGCCAAGAAGAAGATCCACTATCAGCAGTATTAATTCAGAGTTAAACTCCCCCGTTTACAACTCTTCACTTAATCCCTACCCAATGCAATCTATACCTAGGAACTCCTAGATAGAAACCTCCAGTTTCCATTCCTATCACTACAATTACAATGTAATGCTAAACAACTTGAACTTGCTTCACAGCTTTGTACAGGATCATAACAACTCTTGCCTACAGGCTTTGAGTTACAAATGATCTCATGCTTTCTAGCACTGAGAAACACCTGGTAACCTTCCCACAGGTTAGGAGGTTTACCTCACACACACCCCTAACTTTACATTCTTTGAGGCTTCCTAAACCTAGGTTACAATCTGCTATTTATAACCTAACCACCCAACTGGATTTGGGCCTTCAGAAATCGCAGCAAACTTCTCTTTTGCTGTTACAAAGCTAGCAGAATTCTTCTGCTACAATCAAGGTCTTCAATCTTTTATTTCCTAAAAAAATCTCCATATTTGGAAACTGTATATTCACCAAATATTTTGATTGAGTCTTCAAGATCTCCACATAGAAGTTAGGATATTCACCAAATATCCTCACTAATCCCAGAATATTAAATTAGTTAACACATGCCTGAATTAACTAATTCAGTTTTATACCCATGTGTGATGTCACAGTCACGATGTCGTGACATCTTATATGACATGTTGGTCTAGATGTTGAACTTCTTCAACCCAACATATTAAAACAACAGAGGTGATTACATTATTTGTTTTACAAAATTAATGTCAATCCTAAGGTACTAACAATCTCCCCCTTTGGCAAATTTTAGCTAAAACAAATAAACATTACACTAGACACCACATCCCAATATGGGCTTGCACTTCCTCTTTGTCATTTTCAGCCCCATTACCAACACCACTTCTGGTGTACATGAGGAAGAAGATGTACAAGGATCAGCTTCATCACAACCCTTCCCCTTAACACTGGGGCTTCCTGAAGAATATGTAATGCTGAGTACATAGATAATGTAACTCAGATCACAAGACACAATTGTCCTCTTAACTCAGATCACAAGTCACAAGTGATATACCCAGTTAGTGACTTTTGTGCCTGAACCCAACTTCTCCTTGCTACCACATTTTGCTTGCTTCTGGTACATCCTCAGGACAATTTTTCTCTCCCCCTTTTTAGCTAAACATTTATAAATGAAACCTTCACAAAACCAGATCCAGGCGCAGTATGCCCAAATCTTAACAAACCCCATGGTTTAGAGGGAATGGAATGTCGCTCTTGTGAGAAGAGGAGTGCTGATACATCCTTTAAATAGGCCAAACCATGCTTAGGATTTAACGGTAGCAGTAAATACTTGGTCAAGATCCATAAATATTTGCTTAGGAATTAACGGTAGGAGTAAATACTTGGTCAAGATCCATAAATATTTGTTGAGAGTCAGTTAGAGAATCACCACCAATATCCCAGACTATCTTTGAATACCTTTTATAGCTCTTGACTATTTCTTTCCAGAAACAACAGTTCCAAGACTATTCCATAAATGCTGTCAGACACGTTGCAAGCTATGTCTTAACATTTGACACTGCTTTTGTCTGCATTCTTCATATATTCTCCCTATCACCATTTCCTAAAACCACTTTCTGCAGGTACATAGGATATCTTATGTTAAGACATCACATATGACATCTTGTGAACACTTTGTCCTTTTTGTTCACAAGGAAAACTACCAGCAGTTAAATAACAAAACAGAAGTTTAATCAGCAGCAAAAGCAAAACAATTACTAGCTATGGCTACTAGTAATACACACATGCACAGGGGTACTTCTCCTCCCCCTAGATCTGTGCAACAAACAATAGAATTACTAGTTATGGATGCAACTAGTAAGACACACAACTGCACAAGGGTACTCCTCCTCCCCCTAAATCTGTGCATAAATCAAATAACAGTAACTCCAGCACCTGTACCACACAACTGTAACACCCAGGCTCATTCTAATATAACATAATGAGACACACCACATCCATATTTCCTTATGACTGTAAGTTTCAGAAGGAAATAACAATATTGTCCAAGGCAATGTCATGACATCCGGTCACACATTCTTCTGCTCACTCAGCCTGGACACACACCACATCATCCCACTAGCTAACAAGGTGCCATACCTTGTTATCTGAGAACACATAGACCACAAGCTTGATGATTACTTGCAGTGCAAAGACAGAACTCCCCCTGTCATGAACAACCAACTCTCCTCTTGAAACTTGGAGATCACACATGAACATATCCAACACCCCAAGGTTGGACCTTCACATTCTTCCTGATTCAAAGAGAACCCAGACCACTTGATGAATGGAAAACATAAGACGCATCTTCATGTCTTCAAGAGCACACCCTCTGTTCAACCCTCTTGGCTGAACACATCCACACTCTGTGTCAATCTCTCTTCTAACCAAAACAGAAAACCACTTCACAAAATGTTCTAACATAAGTTAGGACATCCTTCACAACATAACTAAAACCACCATCTGACAATCTTTAGATATCACTGAGTCACTAGCTTGATCCAAAAGAAACCAGACACAAATTGGGACATATACATTCTCACCCCATTACAAGAGATAATCTTTCATAGATAACTCAGAACTCCTACCACAAGCTCCAAGAGATGAATAGAAAACACCTCCCTTTTGTCTTCAACTTACTACTTTTCTGCTCAAAAGTAACTTGTCTCAGACTTTCCTCAAGAATAATCAGCTGCCATATGTTGATTATCTTGATTCTTCGAACTCACTTCTGAGATAGACCAAATGCCACTGGTTGATTACCTTCTTCATGAATCCTCATATGAAAAAGTCAAATGCCACTTTTTGACCTCTCCACGTTTATCAGACTTCTTCCAAAGATATTCTGACCTTCCAAATGAGACTTGAACTTCAAGCTACATGTTAAACAAAATTTAGATTCTCTAAGACATGAACATGTAACATCCTCTCCATCCAGCAACTCCAAAGAACTGCAATGAGGACGATCTATTTGAAGTATCCAATCTACAACTTTGTAGACCCTTCTATCTTAAGTTGATGTACCACTTCACCAACTAAGATTCTGATGTTGAACCAGATGTCACAACATTATGTTTTAACATCTAGCTATTGAATTCAGCTCCTTCTTCTGCCACTTGAAAGAACTTCCTCCCTTCACAGAACCAGAGTTCAACGTTCTCATAGACTTGATTGTGGAACCAAGTTAGAGTAAACCACCTCCATCCTGCAGGTTTGCAGTTAAGTCATCCAAGCTCACACCTTGATGAATCCCTGCTTCTTCTCCAAAGACATCAGACACTTTGATGCATGAGTCTTCATAAGGACCAGTTAGAAACTAACCCCTTCAGCTATACCAAGGATTCCACTTCCTAAAGCAAGGTTGTTTCCATGATGTCAAGAATGTTGTCACTTATTCTTAACTCCACAGTGAGCATTAGCCAATGCACTTCCTTACCTAGATCAGAAGTAAACTGATCCAAGTAACCACCATCAGGACTATGATGTTTTCTTCTTCTTGTACAGATCAAGGCTGAACATGTTTCTTGCCAGGAAACCTTTTCAGAGATCATATGCTTTTGCTGCCACCAAAGTGATAGATCATAAACTAATGTACTATCCTTCCTGTGATTCTGCACAGGGTCTTGAAGACGAGATGTTCCATCATCTTTAAAAACATCAGTTATCTTGAGCTCCAAGGATAATCAATTAAATACTTGTACTTGGCACAAGTAGACATTGATCTTAAATCCTTTCCCAATTTTCCTTTCAGATACTTCCACCATAAGAATACTTTGAAAATACTCTTCTTGTGTCAACATCTTCTGCTTGCAAGCACCTCAACAGTTTTGAGAATCTTTTCATATTAGATTCACCCTTAGGAATGAGAGAGATGAATCCTTCCTTGCAAATGTGTCACACAACAACCAGACCCCATGTGACACAGGTCAACAGCCAACCAGACCCTAGGCTGACCAAACGTAAGGAGGTTAACCAAAACTCCCCCTCAAATTAACAATCATGGAAACTCCACACCAATATCCATGTATTATACACAAATGTCTCAACATGACATACACCATCCCTACCAGTGGCAACTAACTCTATGATTTATACCTAAACATACTCCAATCACACCAATCAGGCTCCAGCTGATCATAAGTACTAGTGAAAGAAAACAACACCAGTCAATAGTAGGTATGCATTGCTAGAGCATACTACCTCAACCAACCTCTGAATCTTCATATTCTCACTCCTTGAAAGAACTGCCACTTCTGCGCGTGGTGTTTGAATAACAAGATTCATGGTCCCAGTCCTCTTAAGTGGAATAGCAATCAGGTTACCCCATTATTGACTTCTAACATCCAGGGAACTTGTCTTCCAACACAACATAGTACTTCAGGGAACAACTATCCAACCCTGATCAATCTACAGGGATAAGACAAACAGCAGGAATTTTCACAATGTCACATCTCAACCAGCTCCACTTCTAGGGTCAGACTTCTAAAAGTGACCTTCTTGAGCGTACACAGATGTCTCCTCTTCCAGGTCAGGAGTAGGTTTCAAACACAAGTATCCCTTTGTTTGACACCTAAAAACATCTGCTCTTCAACCAGTAGTTGTATACTTGTTGAACAACATGTTCTAACATCACATAGAACATTAGTTCCACCTCCTTGGAACAAAACCTCCTTGAAAGTCTTCAAGATCTTCATATACACTACCCAAGAGAGTAAAAGAATCAGTGATCAGGTGATTCTTACCATCCTGAAGTGAGAACGTCATGATGAGTGGACTTGAGGAGACTCAAGTATCTTTGACATCTTCAGTAGATTATGATGAAATCTTGAATACAGCAGCCTTTCATCCACATGAGGGGAAACTACATCAGAGTTTGAGTTTTGCCAGGTATTATGCAGCGGAAATCATAATACAACTCAACCTATGAACACACACTTCACCAGATCAGCCTCCAAGATCATACCAGGTTTGAATATGATTCAATACTAGCAGAGCTATCCCACACAAAGGCCAATTTCCAACCTCCAGAGACAGGTACACACAGTTCCTGTCATGTATAGTCCATCCACTTACTTCAAGGGACCCTTCAGGGAAATCACAGAACCTTCCACAGGTTCCAACATCAGTACTAACATAACTCCTTGCAAGATACAAGAAAGTATCACCCATGGATCTCATCCAGAAACATAACAGGATGCCTGCTCTGATACCAATTGAAATTCTGGTGTAGTCAGAGTTCAGATGTTCTACTCGAAGTCATGACATCTGATCCAACATAGTTACTAATACAGCAAGACAGTTAAACAAGTTACAACCCAGTACTCATATGCACACATTCACAGATGTCAAGACCTCTGCTACTATATCACCATAGAATGGAAGAACACCCAGTTCTGTCCATCTGGTACAAGGACACAACAGAGATCAAACATAGCACTTCCTTCTATTTAGCCTGCTCAGTTATCAGCATGATGTCTCAACATTGATTTGAACATCACATGTTCCAGCATTACAGTTTGCAGTACTGTAAAAGACCAACCAGTCTATACTTCAGTACCAGCAGTCAATGATGAATGTCATAACATTTTGTTTGGCATCCAGACAAAAGCTATGTGTCAGGTCTGTTATTTCCTTGATAAACAGGCTGAAATACAGACAGAATTATAACGTGCAGAAGGTAAAAAAATACAAGTAATTGTTAACCCAGTTCGGTACAACATTACCTACTCTGGGGGCATACCAAGCCAAGAAGAAGATCCACTATCAGCAGTATTAATTCAGAGTTAAACTCCCCCGTTTACAACTCTTCACTTAATCCCTGCCCAATGCAATCTATACCTAGGAACTCCTAGATAGAAACCTCCAGTTTCCATTCCTATCACTACAATTACAATGTAATGCTAAACAACTTGAACTTGCTTCACAGCTTCGTTCAGGATCATAACAACTCTTGCCTACAGGCTTTGAGTTACAAATAATCTCATGCTTTCTAGCACTGAGAAACACCTGGTAACCTTCCCACAGGTTGGGAGGTTTACCTCACACACACCCCTAATTTTACACTCTTTGAGTCTTCCTGAACCTAGGTTACAATCTGCTATTTATAACCTAACCACCCAACTGGATTTGGGCCTTCAGAAATCGCAGCAAACTTCTCTTTTGCTGTTACAAAGCTGGCAGAATTCTTCTGCTACAATCAAGGTCTTCAATCTTTTATTTCCTAAAAAAATCTCCATATTTGGAAATTGTATATTTACCAAATATTCTGATTGAGTCTTCAAGATCTTCACATAGAAGTTAGGATATTCACCAAATATCCTCACTAATCCCAGAATATTAAATTAGTTAACACATGCCTGAATTAACTAATTCAGTTTTATACCCATGTGTGATGTCACAGTCACGATGTCGTGACATCTTATATGACATGTTGGTCCAGATGTTGAACTTCTTCAACCCAACATATTAAAAGAACAGAGGTGATTACATTATTTGTTTTACAAAATTAATGCC